>NW_004567113.1:4551801-4563085 GCF_000260355.1 Condylura cristata
CACTTTGGGAAAGAAGAAAAACAACACAAAGTATCTTAAAGTCACCCTTCAAAGTATCTCTCAGGAAACTACTTCCTTGTTTGGCTAAATACTAAAACAGTGTTTTAGTTATTCAGAGTATTTGTAAGTGGTGCACAGTGGTCCAAAAGTGTTCATTATGCCAGAACTTTATGAGTTTTATAAAGAGAAATCTGATTTATGACTTACATTCCTTAATTACTTTTAACTTTTAAGAAGTTCAGCATGAACTTTTTGATTCATATCATGAATAACTGATATTAAAGTAAATAAAACTCCTGGGCATGTTGAATACACATCATTCATATATGCATTCTGCTAAGGAGCTTTTTAAAGTCCTTTGGGAATGTAAACCATTATTTTTGTAATTTAGCTTTATGACATTGCTTTCTAGTCACACAAATTACTCACTCCCTACACACATAATGGTAGTTTGAACAGTTCCTGAAAGCATGAAAACTCAAATTTTTCCTCAAGTAGTAGAGAATGCTGGTGATAAAAAAGGAAAGAAAATTAGTAGCTTGTCATGTTTTAAAGCAGAATGGGACAATTCTCAAGTGGATGTGAAAACACTCAAAGTGCTTGGTGCTCCCTTAGTTAGAACTGCCAATCATAATTAACAACAACAAAGATGTTATTCTAACCTAAATTAAAATCACAGAGAGCCTTTTTGTGGTAATACCTGTAAGAACAGAATGTAGAAAGAAACATCACTATAGCTCAGTTAACCTGTCACTGGGAATTACTCTCATTTTCCCTGTGCTCATTAGGTTCAGTAAACAACAAAGCTAGCCAATATCATTTTTGTTATTTTCAAATTGAATGTGAAATATTAGATGACATTACAAAGCAATGACTGTAGCCACTACATATCAAGGCTTGACTATGTTGCGTTTTGCGAATAGGATATTGATAAATTTCATGTATCTTAGAGCTACACTCCTAAAAATGAATGTCTTTTTGAGTTACTTGCAAAATTTAAAGAGATGCTCTCATCATCAATATCTTCTGCTGCTTAATTTAATAGAGACAGTTTTGATTCTCTATAAAGGTGCAAACCATCTGGCAATGGGAAGAGGCCTTTATTTTCTTCTCAAATTTCTCCTAGACTCTCAAAGCCAGTGGGGTGCCAGTCAAGTTAACTCTTGTGCAGCAATAGCAGTTATTTCTACAACTCCTAAAGGTCCTTTATTCATCAGTGGCATCTACAGAACTATTTGATTTTTAAGAAGACCACCAAAGGAATTTTCTTTCTTTAATCTTTCTTATATTTTCATCTGCTCACTGTTTGGTCCCAGTCAGACCATGACCATTTAAATGGTGCTGAACAATCCTGCAAGGGTCATGTGTCTTTGTTATTTAGGACCTTCTGGAAAGTAGTGCATTTGGGAGAGGCACATGGAATACCCAAGAACTGTTTACTTTAACAGTTACTGTACATTTACTCTTATTGTTACTGTTTCTTGTTGTCTTTTTCTCTTCCTGTCCTGGCATATAAGTAGTAGATACTTAATAAATGCTTGTTGGTAAACACATGTGATTGTTTCAAAAATATATATTTTTAAGATTTATTTATTCATACAGAAGTGGGGTACAGGCCAGAGGTGCAGGAAAAGTGAGAGGATTCCCCAGAGACAGAGTGGAAAGCAGAACAGTTAGATCGAGGAAGTACACTGCTGAGGGGAGCAGCAGGCGGGTCAGGAGAGGTCTGCTTTGCAGTGTGGATCACCTCTGGGGTGGGGGAATCTAACTCACACTGAAGTGGCTGCGGCTGGCTTGCAGTGCTGCGCTTTAACCCACTATGCCACCAGGAAGGGCCTGCTTCAAATATTTTACAAGATAATAAATGTTTATATTTCATTGAATCAAGTGGAAATATCTTTGAAAATTCCATCTGCAAATGAACAGCAGGTACAGTTACATGTGTGAACAACTTTTAGAAGGTCTCCCTGGTCCAGATAATATGGACCCACTACCATAAGCTAAACATAGGGGAAGCTTAAATCTTGAATCTTAGTTATTTCTATTTTAGTTGGTTGATTGCAGAGAGATGTGCACTAACAGAGAGAAAAGAGAGGATATAAAAATCACAAAAAAATTACTTGAAATTGGTCTCTATTCATTCATTTAACTAATTAATTCACAAATGCTAATCTTCTAAATGAACAGATGTATTAAGTTTGTCTCTATACTGGACCATACTGCTCTGCACAGTTGGAGTTCCTGAGCTGTTTTTACAGAAGGCTTCAAAGTTACAAATTAAAAAAAAATCAGTTAGTAAATAACTCACATATATTTAACTTTCCTTCTTTTAGCTGTCCCTAAACTATTTTTTTTAGAAATCCATCTAATAACATACAAGATGCATTTTTACCCCACTCAATCTAGTCTTGCACCTCAATAAAGATTATAATTATGAAATAACAGTGTATTTAAAAAATGTATTTATTTTGTACAATTATCACAATTCCCAACTCAATTCCAATGCATGTATCATATTATTTATTTTATTGTTGGGTCAATGAGTCATCTACTTATTTATTTTTAATCAAATTATATAAAGTCATCAGGTCATCTTTTAATGAACTGAACTTTTTATTGTTAGCAAGTGAAAGGGTAGCAGTACTTTGAAGACAAAATAGTTAATCATACACAATTCACAATATTACCTATCATTATAAATTTGTATAAATGTATAATTAGCCTACAGTTCATGTGATTTATTTAAGGACACAGTTGTGATCAAGAAGATTTTAATATATTTATAACTTCTCATATCTGCCACATATTTACAGAACTGGAACAGAAAAATAACCATGGTGGCTAATTTTATTTATTTATTCCGTGAATATACTTAAAAGTATATTGAAAGGTAATCACTTCAACAAAATTTGGAAAACCAATCCATAAGCATATCAAATTCCTACCCCCATAGGTTTCAACCAATAGGAGACTTTATTTTAAAATTTCTCAACCTAGGTACTATCACATAAGGGACATTCCTAGCATTTCCTTTTTGGTATATTGAATTTCTGGTTCCTGGGGAACCGAGTGTGATCTAACAAATACAAAATTATTAACTGCAGGCTGATAGTAAGGTTTTTTATTGACTTTGATATCAGTATGCATTTCTTAAACACCCAGTATGCACAAGACACTGAAATATGGAGAGAGGGACTATACATACGGCACTGTCTCATCTTCAAGGGACTCAGGTGGAAATGAATGAGAAAAGAGAAGCAATTATATTATACTTGATTAGTATTATGACAAATATATCTTTGAAAGGGTAGAAGACAGTCCACATTTCCACAATTCCTGAAACAAGTGAGATCAAAACAAGAACTAGAGGCAGCACAAGAAACTATCATGTGAATGTGGGGAATTGGTAATAAAGGCAATATGAGGAACTCAAAAAAGCCAATAGCATGTGTGATAAACTATGCACACATGGGCTCTCATTTCTTTTTACAAGTAAATTTTCTTGGAAAACAAGAGAAAAAGAAAAGTGTAGAAACAAAGACTGGAAACAGTCTTGTGTTCAAGAGACATAACTCAATTTGGATTAACGAGGCCATCCAATAAAGTGATTGGTAACAGATGAGAATCATTCACTGGACAAGAGCCAGAGCATGGGATTTTGTTCATGCTCTAAAAGCATGGTAGAGCCAAAGAACTATTTGCAAAAGTGAGGTGTTTTTTTTTTTTTTTCATCTAAGTAAATATGTGAAACTCCCATTTGTAGAGAACAAAATTAGATGAAAGCACTTTATGAGTCTCCAATATTTCAGATGAGACATGACATAGGGTTAATCTAGGTAAAATTCAAGGCCATTGGCTCTAGTTGAGAAGAAATTGTGACTTCTGCAAATATTTAGGAGGTGAAATTAGCAGGATATGATGATAGTTAAATATACAATATTGAAACAAGAAGAATCAAAGTGTTTCAAGTGATCTAATATGTGTGACTGTGAGTAAAATTTGCAGTTTCCTTAAGACTAAAGAATATATTTTCCATACAATACAAAAATTCCATTCCTAGTCATATGCCCAAAGCACACACAAACCCTAATTAGAAAGGAAAACTGCTTTCCTATGTTTACTGCCTCACTATTTACAACAGGCAGAATTTGGGAACAACCTAAATATCCTCTAACAGATGAATGGTACAAGAGGATGCATGTAAATACAATGGAATACTACTCAGTGAGCAAAAAGATAAACTCATATAATTTGCAGCTATTGGATGGAGTTGTAAAGGATTATGATAACGATAAAGATACATACAATTTATTTCATCTTTTTGTATAATACAGGTAAAACAAACAAAATATAAAATAAAGAGAAATCTTGAAAGCTGACCATACGTGTGACATATCCAGGAGAGGAGAGAAAGGAACCAAGGAAGGAGTAGTTACAGGAGGGGGTAGCGAATATTGTACTAGGGTTACCAGAAAAAGGGTGTCATGTGATGGGAGCAAAAAGGAGAGGACTTTTCTAATGGAGGGTTACCAAGACTTTGATGGTGGGCATTGTGAAATAACATTCATTTGTAGAGAAGTAAATCTAGAAACTTAAGCCATCTAATGTGATGTAAATTAACACTGTCAATAAATGTAACTTCACAGATAAAAAGGTAAAATTTTAAGGAAAGAATGGGAAAGATCATGATTAAAATATTAAATAAGAGCAGCTTTTGAAATGCTGAAATTTGATGCTTCTGGTATATCCAGAGGGTGACCATATGAACAGTTGGATCTACAATATTAAAGATTCAATATTGGGTGATAGGGATTCAGGAGTCATTTTGATACTAATGGTTACTGAAACCATGCATTGAATAACTGGATAGAAGGGGAAAAATGAGATGAAATAGGGTAACTAAACCTAGCTATTCAAGTTTCTATTTCTAATCAATATTGACATCTTATCTATCATTTATTTACAACTCCAACATCTAGATCATCATTTCCTCTCTTGCTTAGCTGACCGTCATTACAAATGATTCACTAATTCCTCTATGCTCTCATTTCCTTAGTCATCTTTGAAGTCCTTCACAATTTCTTAACTTCAAGAATTCACATGCACACACCTATAACCTATTTACTGTTGCTCCACTTCAAAAAGCTTAGGCTTATATGTTCCACTTTATAAAGACAAACTTCAGACTCTGATATTGATATTTTCTCATTGTTCCTTTTTTTAACTGAGAGTATAGTATCCTGCTAACTTTAATGATGCCCCTTGAACAAGATATCATAAAAAGAAACAGAAAGGATGATGCTAATGAACTCAACAACAAATCTATACAAAAGCTATTTCTATATAAAGACATATTTTTTAAATAGTACACATTCACTCTATATTTTTAAAGAATCTTAGTCCTTAGGCAAATGATGCACCATTTGTATTTATACTTTTCTTTTTCTTTTTTTTTTAAGATTTATTTATACATACAGAAGTGGGGTACAGGTCAGAGGTACAGGGGTAGTGAAACTATTCACCAAAGACAGAGTGGTGAGCAAAATAGATAGTTCAATGAAATATACTGCTGAGGGAAGCAGCAGGCAAGACAGGAGAGATCTGCTGTGCCATTTGGGTCATCTCCAGGCTGGGGATCGAACTCACACTGAAGCGGCTGCTGCTAGCTTGCAGCGCTGCACCCTAATGCACTGTGCCACCAGGAAGGGCCTATATTTATACTTTTCAATTGAATATAATAATTTAGAAATGGTTGTTAAAAAAATGTTGTAAAATATAAACTATGGTGTCCACATTTAAATATTTTCTGTGGACCTAACTACATAGTATGAACATGGTACCTGAATATTTCTCATCATTTCTTACCAGTTTCCACAGAAAGTTCTAACATTCTTTTTCTTTGGGTTCTACCTAAGCTGCCTCAGGGTCAGCGGTCCTTTTTTCAAGTGTATGCAGTTATGAACAAATGCTTTGTGTGATTTAATTCCCTTCCAAGTTTCAGTTATTGTCAATATCTTCCAAATACATATTGAACTCTTATAGCTCTTCTGTGCTTCTGACAAATACATGAAGCCATGTCAAACATTAGAAATATCCTCTTGGATGCTTCATAGATAGTCCATATTCAACAAGCACCAGAATGAATGTATGATCTTCCATTATCTGGGCTTTTTCTTTTCTTTTGCTGTAAATGACATCAGCATCCAGTAGACATAATTTCCCATTTCAGAATAAAAATATTCACTACAGTATAAAATTTTGTCTCTCTTTATACTTCAGTAACAATCCCCACAAGAGTATATACTTGCTCAAGTTCTTTTGATAATAATTCATCAAAACCTTTCTCTTAGTTCCCAATTCTACCTTATTTTTGTGCTAGCCACATCAGTTCTTTAATTAAGATATATTAATTTTTTTGTTTCTACATTGCCCTTTAAAAATTTACTTTTCACACCAAGAATATATACATTTATAAATTGTATATGTCTTACCCTGTCAATATCCATAAATACTTGAAAATTTCCTTGAGGATTAAACTTAAGCACTTGATAATATATATATAATATTTTGTCAGCCTTCATCCAGCTCCACTATGCATAGTCTATCCTAGATTCTTTGTTACTTCTTGTCATTAAATTTTAACTCTTCCATTTATATTTTCTTTTCTCAATCTTATTCTTCAATAAATTCTTTACATAGTAATCCTGTTTATGTTTCTATGGTACTAATTCAAATAGTCATCATTGTTATACTAACATAAGATTATTCTGAGTACTTCTGACTCAGAGTAGTGTGTGATTATATTGATGAGGTTTTATCCAAAGTTGTATTTGCTTGTTTATATGTTTGTATCTCATTAAATGTGTAGTTTAATGCTGACAAAATTTGTTTTATTACTTTATACTCAATCCTAGCAAAATTCTACATATATAAGTAGCATGAATTAAACATTTATTGTAATAGTAACTATTAAATAAATTTAAAGTGTCAGCTATAAGACAACTATAATTTTAGTCATAGTTTATGTCCAGAATAGTAGTGGGAGAAACAAGTTTGTGGAAATTTAAGAGTAGGTAGTGAGGAAGTACAAGTTAAGAGTCTAGACAAACCTGATGATTAGTTAAATGAAAAGAGAAATAGTGACACTGAAGGAAAGATTCAGTAGCAAATATGAGCAACAAGTAAGATGACATTGATAATTGTAAATATTAAAGCAAATGCATCATGTAGTTCTCTGACAAAATATATCCTCCACTTCAGTAGGTGCAACAATTTTGTAATAAAATATAAATCCCCTTCAAAAACAGTGGGGAGAGAAAAGTATACTGGACTATGATGATGGCACATGGGTGATATGGTGATGGAAAGTCCATGGGGATTACAACTGAGTAGGGAAAAGGCACAAAATGATATAAAAATATATAAATCCCTTATTTAAAAAATATTCCCCTCTGTGATAGCAGTAATATTAAATAAAGAGATACAGGGTCATACATGGTGGCACAGCAGGTTAAAGCATATCACTAAGAAGCTAACGTCACTTTCCATGAGTTCGATCCCTGCCTGCCCGGAGGTGACCATATGGCGCAGCAGACCTCTCCTGACCCACCTGCTGCTCCCCTCAGCAGCATACTTCATCAGTTGGCCTGTTCTGTTCCCGACTCTGCCTCTAGTGAATCCTCTCACCGCCCCTGAGCCTCTGGCCTGTACCCCAGTTCTGTATGCACAAATAAATCTTTTTAAAAAATAAATAAAGAGATACACTTGGTGAGAGTCAAATAATGAACTCAACACAAGTAGGCTATGTTGAATATTGATTACAAAAGTGGTATTCTTTAGAATATAAATTATAAATGAAATCATCATTAAATTTTATATAGCTAAAAGGTAAAACATAAAGTTCTTTAATATTAGGTTAAAAAATATTATTTATCAGTTCTTTAAAAGGTCTTTAAATTAATCCAAATCTTTTTACCATCCATGACTATTTTTGATATATGAAATAATATCATTGAATAAGAACAATTAAATTTATTTTATATATGCAAATAATTAAGTAGTACCTGTGTATATTAAGTAGTTTTATACCAGTAACATTCCCAGAAATGCAGACTTTAGGGAGGAAAATCAGAACTTGAATTTCTTATGAACCTTACCACTGTCATTCATTTTTTGCTTTGTTGATGGCATTGAATTTGTATCAAAGCTAATGAGCCATGTTGCTAGAGACCTACTATTTTTGAGATCACTAAGAGTAAGAAATATTCTTTTCTAAGCACATCATGAAGATCCCTTAGAATACATACTGATGTCAGCTACAGGATCTTTCAACTGAATTCATGGACTTTAAAATATCACATTTCTTTTTTTATACTAAAATTTATTATTATCCTTACCTTGCTGTACAAAGGATCCATACACAAACCACATGGAATTGTAGAGAGTAGTAGAAGTCATTGATCCCATTTGTAATCGTGGGGGGTTCAGCCAATTCAAGAGGTAGACTAGTAGACCCACAAGGAGGACTGTGCCAGCAATACAAGCCCACAGAGAGAGATCAAATGGTGCAAGACAAGCAAACATATCCACAGTTTTTTCAGCCCTTCGAAGCAGTACTCCCACTGAGTAGTCCATGTAACGGGTTGTAAAGTCCACTACATTCTCACGATCTGGAGTGATGGTTAAAGCAGAAATACCTATGTCAGCTCTCTGAAAAATTGAAAGAGAAAGGAATATATTTACAATAAGAAAATCATTTTGATTTATGTAATTCTAACTTGCCTTGAGGAAAAATTAATCGCCTCAGGCAACATTTTAAGTCTTTATAAATTGAAAAGTGTTACGGAGATATCTTAGAGAAGAACTATGTGTGACTTGGATTTCTTAATGCACGTCTTGCTCCTCTGGAATCACATAAATTACCTTGTTCATATTATCAGAGCGTATGAAGAATATTTCAGTCAGAGACCTGAAGGAAATAGTCTCTTTCCCTTGGGTCATTTATTAAAGTCCTAATTAATGCAGTAGCAAAGACAAAACTTATGAATTCTTTTTGAGAAAAATTTTCCAATATATTCAATATGTTTTTAACATTTACATTATTGGTAGGTAGGCTACTTTAAAAAAATGGCATTGTACCCTTGATTTAGATGGCAAATTATAATTTATCCTTTAAATTCTTCATCATAATTTAGATTATTGGACTTCAAATACATTAGAATTTGTTGAAAATTTTGTAGCATTTTACTGAAAAAATAAACCAGATAAATCTAGAAATAATAACCCTTCTTCTCTGTGTGTGTCTCCTTAGATTCTTAGTGCTAGCACTCCAAACTATAGCATGTGTCATTATTCTTATTTAAAGTATATGTTAGGATAACAGTAAGAGCACAAAACAAATGACTTATATTTGAAGTTAATAAAGCAAGAACAAATATTTCAATATTTAAAAGATACATCTTGCTAAATAATCATCTGTGAATCATCTGTGGAAAATTTCTTCCATATATATACAAATAACAGTAAAAAGTTGAATATTTTTATTAACTTTTTTTTTGTTTTATGAAACAATATGAAAACTTTGTTTTTGTTTTTGGCAAAAACAAAAATATGGACAGTAACATGCCTAGTGGAATGGTTATCCAACTCAGATAAATTTTCTCTCTGATGTTATAATGACCTCAAAGTGATTCTAGCAAAATTTATTCACTATATACACTAAGGATTTAAATAATTTTTCTTATTTAATTCTTGCAGTAAGTTATGAATTGTATCCCCCCACCACCATTTTCATGATGAAGAAACTGAGACAAAGAATTTAAACGACTTAGACATTTCTCACTCTTAATAATTATAGTAACTAGATATCAAATTTATGTTTCTTTAACACCAAAACCTATACTTATAACTTATACTAAATTGCAAGAAATCATTCATTGTCCAATTAATTCAAACAAGGCAACTAAGATTTTAGGACTAGTTTTACCTTGAAAAATTGGAAATTTTTTTTTAAATTGCACTATTTATATTGCAACATCATATTAATTTAAGATTACAAGTTTAGACATTAATATCAAACTTCATAATACTATGTGAAAATGAAGTTTAAAAGAAATAATTAGTATTGCTTATAAGTTTAATTTTTTTTTATAGATAAATGTTAGAAATTGTTCTTTTCAGCCTAAAGCCTAATGTGGGGCTTTCGCTATATAGTCCTGTCTTTTCTGAATTTCACTTTGTTTGTCAGTGTTGGTATTACTATTGTGAGTTAACTCATTTATCTCAGTTTTAGAGGTTATTAAATAACTATCCAAGATTCAATTAAGCTCTCAGGAGGGGCATTTATATTTTCAGGACATTGACTTACTATGGAGCTGTAATTTACTAACTGTTGTATAAAACATTTTATAACTGAACTAAAGTCAGAAAATCTCACCTACAAAGGAACTTACTGATAACACAGTGATTGAATATTTTTAAATGTTGATAAATGTTTTGTTATTATATCATAATTTTAATTTTTCAAAATTATGAACTAGATAGTCATGTACTGATTTTAATAATAGATGTTTTGAAGTATAACACAATGAATTTCTATAATGCCATAATGTGAGATACTTAGGGAAGAATGTGAGGTTTTAAAAAGGAAGCAGATTATTTTTTATGTGCTAAAATATTTGTTTATTTTGTATATGCTAAACTATCTGTTAAACATGATTACCACTCGTCATATTTCTATGGAGAATTTTCTCAATTCTAGCCTAATTTCAACTTTAGCCTATTCAATTTTTAGATATCCCCAACTCCCATGCTGGATATATATATACAATAGCCTTTTTTACATTTGACATATACACATACATTCCTGCCTGCTGAGGTTTATGTACACATTCCTAAAGACATTCATCACTTCAGTCTCAGAATCCATGATGCAGCAGATCAATTTTTCTTGATATGAATATGTGATCATCCCTTCGTGTATTAGAAAAGCTGTACTAGAAAGCAAACATGTCAGAAACCACTGATTCAGAAATATGACCCTAAAACTTCTTGAAGACCTCCACCAATCAAAAATAGAGATAAACGATTGTTCCTACCCTTCCTCTTGCCCTCGCCCTCCTCCTTTCTGCCTTTATTTGTTTTCCTTGCTCTCTCTTCATTCCTTTCCCTCCCTCCCCCTCTCCTTTTCTAGCCCTCTACTTTTTGTACTTATTTATAAGTGTATGTATAAGTGTACTTATGTTGACTTACTCATCTAGCTTTACAATGACTTTTCAAGTCTTTA
>NW_004567113.1:4563260-4577783 GCF_000260355.1 Condylura cristata
ACTTTCTTCCAACTGCCATTAAGCATGCTGTTTAATCTCCATGTATATAGTTTTCCTCTTTTTTCATTATAGTTTATATCTATGTTTTATGTCATTGTGATCATTATATCTAGCTTTATGTCTTTGTGGTTTGGATTAGGTATATTTTTGATCCTTGTGGTTTTATTGACAACTGATTTGTGCCACAAGATATGGACTATTTTTCAAAATAGGTCTTGAGCACTTGACAAATTGTTTATTACAGCAGCTATTGGGTGAAGTGTTTAGATTTTTGTGAGAACTATTTGGCCTCACTCCTCATTTAAGGCCATCATTTCCTTATTTATTCTCTCTCTTAACCATCTGTCCAATATTGGGAGTGGGACATTCAGGACTTCTAACATTATTTTGTTGTTATCAATTCCTCTTAAATCATGTGATTAATTATGCAATTAGGTTACCTACTCTTTGATGCATGTATATTTAGAACAGATTTTCTTCTTATAGTAGTTATCCCCGGATCATATTATGGTGTGCTTCCTTATCTCTTATTCTATTAATTGAAAGATTCCTTCATCAAATATAGGTATAGCTGCTCCTTATTTTTTTTGTTGTTGCTCTTGACATTTCTTTTATTTCTTTGTCTTTAAATATATGCTGACCTTTCTTTGTACGGTGGTCTTATAAACAGCAAAAAGTTGACATTTCTGTTGTCATATGGTTTAGATATATTTTTATTTAAATGTTTTACTTTTACTGAATTTAGTATGTAATGGGCTATCGTGCAACCTGTTGGACAGTCTGATTGTTGGCTGGTACTAGTGGGCCAGGTTTTTAGTTTCTCTTTCCTCCACTAAGTAATTTATGAGTGTTACTTTTATACTTATTGTTCTATTGCTTTATAATAACCCTTTTAAGGTTTCTGTTGTAAAGCAACACCTAAAGTTCTGATTAAAATATTTTTAAAAAATATTTTTAAATGAAATCCTCATGACTTTGATAACATATATATATATATATTTAATGTTGAACCTTAAATTTTATATTGAACTTTGTAGTTTATAGTCTTAAATTTGTCTATTATTAATTCATTCTTTGGTTGCTTGTATCTCTCATATGTGTCTTATATCTTCAATCTTTACTTATTATCCATTATAGCAACTTTTTTTCTTACTTTGTGTCCATTTTAAAGTTTATGAAACAAGCCTTTATTTCTTCTTGCAGTGTGCTAGTAAAATATTAATGGAAAGTTCATGGGCAAAATAAAAGTATTGCGACATGCCTCTAAAACCTGCCCACTTTGATATTAGTTCATTAGTTAACATTTTAGATTGGCTTTCTAATCACTTATGAGTATTCTTTATTATACTGTCATCCAGCCAAGTCTCTCCATATAGTTTTGAAGTGTTTTGTATTGAACATAAAATGCATGTGTAATCACTTATTCATCTTCTCATGAATAGCTAATGTTATTGAAAAGAAAATTAACTTAATTTTTTTTGTCACTGACAACACAATCTACACTAAATCAGAGACTAAAATTATACCTGTGATCCAGCAAAATGATTTTTTTTTAAATTTGAATATCAGTCCACAACTGATACCTTTTTATAACATGTTTAGTTGGTGTCATCTACAGTAACATATATCACTGCTGGAAATGCATTTTTTTTCCCATAGGAAGTCAGTCATTCATTTGGACCTGGGAATTTGAAATGATTGGAAGTGCTGTCATGAGTTTCAAGCTTAAAATGTTTTCTCCCACTATTCTCATTTTAAAGATTATTTGCACAAAGTAGAAGAAAAAATTTATGATTGAAGCATTTGACACTATTTAATAAGCACTAAGTGTATCTCTGATTATTGAACTTTTTAAATTGCATTTTTCTTGTTCTTTATAAGAATGGATTATTCATAGATTCTTACAGTTCTTGACAGATTTTTTAAGTGTAATTTTATATTAGTTGTTCATCAAATAATATTTTAGTGTAAAAATTCAGCTTTGCTTGAAAGAAAATAGCCATGGGTGAAGTTCTAGAGGAGGACAAAAGGATAAGGAAGAAAGAGAAAAGGAAAGAAGGATTCAATTTCTACATCCTCAATTAAAAAAAAATTGGCATGATTTTAACAATTAGATACATTTTCTCATTTTATATTAGTTGGTGTATAATGAATAATTTGAACTATTACAGTTATTTTATTGTGAAATTTTAATAAATTTATTTATTGATATATTACTATCCAAATACTACTATGCTTTCTAATGTAGAAATATAACATTTTGTTTTAAAGACTATACATTTTCAATAAACCCCCTGAAGAAAATACAATGTGTAAGTATTATTGGGAGATGGATATTATTACTAAGATGTTACTACTATGGAAAAAATTATTTAAGTAATAGAATAAATTGTCAATATTCTCAAAATCAAGATTTTAACTATTCTTTTGAAAAATAACATAACTATGTTTAATATGTCACTGATATGAGCTAATATTTAATTTACATTTACAAAGACATACACAATATTTATGATTTTACAAATATAGCTAGAAATATGTAAATATCCAGGTAGAAACAATGAAATCTTTGTTAAAGCTACTATTTTTTTTAAAGATTTATTTATTTATTCATTCATAAAGAAGTGGGGTACAGGCCAGAGACGTGGAGGGTGAGAGGATTCACCAGAGACAGAGTGGAGAGCAGAACAGGCAGATTGACGAAGTACACTGCTGAGGGGAGCAGCAGGCGGGTCAGGAGAGGTCTGCCGTTCCATGTGGATCTCCTCTGAGGCAGGGTGGGATGGAACTTATGCAGAAGTGACTTAAGCGTCTTAGTGCTGTGCTTTAACCCACTGTGCCACCAGGAAGGGCCCTAAATTTACATTTTTGCTTAAATTTAAATCACTTAATATTGTTTTAAAGATTATTTATTTATGCATACAGAACTGGGGTATAGGCTAGTGTTGTAGGGGTCTTTTTTTAAAGATATATTTATTTATGCATAAAGAAATGAGGTATAGGCCAGAGGCACAGGAGCCATGAGAGGGTTCACCAGAGACAGAATGGGGAACAGAACAGGCAGACTAACGAAATAAACTGCTTAAAGGAGCAGTGGGTGACACAGTCGAGGTCTGCGGTGCCATGTGAATTACCTCCTGGTGGGAGATCAAACTCTCACTGAAGAGGCTGAGGTTAGCTTACAGTGCTATGTCCTAACCTGGTAAGCCACCAGGCAGGGCACTAAATCACTTAATATTTCTAAGAAATTATTAAAAGAACAATTTAATGAAGATATTCAAGTTCCAACAAGGCAATGACCTCTATAAATGCTACAGTTTTGTAAATTTACATTTGTACCTTTATAAAAGGCATTTGCTATTATTTTGAAACAAATTAATTTGTTGTTTAGCCCTTGATGGGCTATAATATTTTGATTAAGGCACATACTAAGGCTATTTTAGTACAATTACTGCAACAATCACCAACACTTACAAGTGCTGGCAAGTCTCCAATCTGCCCAACATCTGTCCAGACTGGTGAGATCCCACACCCACATTGGGGGAGATGCCAGAGAGGTTACAGCCCTCACAAAATCCTGTGTGACCCCACAAGTTTCTGCTCAGACTTCCAGAGGACTCACAGTCTACCATATAACCTCATGTCAGCACTCAGGTCAGTGAGAACCCAGTTCCACCCCAAGGAGATGGCAGAGTAGACAGAGGACTCACCACTTGCCGTGAGAATCTGCCAGTGCTCATCAGACTGGCAGTGACCACATTGGTGGAAAACTAAGAGTAGAAAAATTTAGGATGGGAAGTCTCATGAGGACAGAGAAGGGGTAGGGATGATTAAAGAATGTTAAACCAAAACTATCTGTGGAAATTTCCAGAATCTAAAGTGGTGTCAGAAATAACTATTTATTACAGAACCAACCCAACTAGACTCCAATACATAAATTCCAGGGCAACTTCATTAAAAGTGCCAGAAAAGATTATCAACAAGAGGGAGGGGCATAGAAGATTATCAATCATAGAAGACCCATCCAACCTAACCAAAAAGTGATACATTTCATAGTAACTTCATCAAAAGACATCTAAAAAAGAATACCCCTTGCTTTTGCAGAATACAGCTCACTACCTGCCTATGTCTATGTGGCACCTCTTTTCAATCCTACCCATTTCAAAATACAGCTCTCTGTGTCTATGCAGGCACTGAACTCTCTCTTTTTCTTAAAAGTGCTGATAAACAGGAGGAATGGCTGCTGAATTCTTTCTCAGATGGACCCAAGAACACAACGCACTGAAGAATATCATATAATCTACCAAATTTTGACCTTCAGGACAAAGCCAATGCTCACCCAGACTGGCTGAGGCCTATGATATTCTTCAAGACTATCCCAGTGCCCACCCAAACTGGTAAAACCCAGACCCACTACTGCGAGGTGTCAGAATTGCTAGAAGTCTTGTGACATCACACGAGACCCTGAGTGGTGAAATCTTAGACCTGCATTGGAAGAAATGGTAGTGTTATGGATTTTAGGACTTTCTAACGACCCAATAGCGGACCCTCCCTGGTGGTGCAGCAGGTTAAAGCACAGCAATAAGAAACTAAAGCATGAGTTTGATCCCACCCTGGAGGTGACCCACATGGCTCAGCAGTCCTCTCCTGACCTGCCTGCTGCTCCCATCAACAGTGTACTTTGTCAGTTGGCCTGTTCTGCTTCCTACTCTATCTTTGGTGAATCCTTTCACCGCTCCTGCACTTCTGGCCTGTACCCCAGTTCTGTATGCATAAATAAAAAATCTTTTTTTTAAAAGTGTTAAAAAAAAAAAAGACCCAGCAGCATACACTCAGACCAGCCAGAGTGTTTACATGGTGAGAGTCAGTATAATTAAATTGACTATCTTGCTTAAAATGATAAACTAAGTGCAATAACCATCAAAATCCCTTCAATAGAAAGAAGGCCATTAAAAATGTTTATGGAAACACAAAAAGCTTCAACTTGTAAAAGTAGTCTTAAGAAGAGAGAGAAATGGAGGTCAAATTTACTATAAAGCAAATATGTTGAAAACAATATGATATTGGCACAAAAACAGGTATATAGACCAATGGAACAGAATCAAATGTCCAGAAATAGATCCACTTATATACTAGTGCTCAATCCGTGATAAAACACCATGACCATGAATTGAGGAAACAATGTTATCAGACATATAGTGCTGGGGAAATGGGAAAGCCAAATATGAAAGATTGGATTACATACAGAGAAATAAATTATTGATGATTCAGACATAAAGTTTGTAACAAAAACATACATGGAAAACATTAGTGATATAGCCCATGATAGACATCTTATTGAATGGAGTAAAATATTTACAGACTACAGATACTAAGAGATTAGAATCCATGATATATGGAACACTCATACAAATCAGGAATAAAGTGAATTAATGAAATAATCAATGTACATACAGCAGTTATGAACAGTTCAATGAAGAGGATATCCATTTGGCCCAAAGACCTCTGAAAACATATTCATTTTTTCCCATAATAAGAGAGATTCAGATTAAAACTACAATGCATTACCACCTCTCATCCATAAGGCATACACAATGAAATGACTCAACTAGTGCTGGAGAGAATGTGGAGAAGAAATTATTACATGATTGGTGGGAAAGTGAACTGCTGGAAGCATTATGGCCTGCAATCTTGATTTACCTTAAAAAAGTTAAAGATGGACATGACATTAGCCCAATAATCCCACTCTTGGACAAGTAGCCACAGAATGGAAAGCCACCAGCAAAAACTCCACTTGTTCCACGAAATTCACAGCAACATTATTTACAACAGCTTGTATGTGAACACAGCCTAAATGTCCTTCAGTGGCTGAACAGATCAAACAGATATGGTACATACACACCATGGATGACTGTAGATCCATTGGAAAGGATGACATGCAATAATTTTCAACAAAAATGGAGGGGATTTGAGGATTTATGTGAAACTAAGTCAGAATGATGAAAACAAATACTGCATATCCATATAATAGATAATTTAACAATGTAAAACACCTCCTGAATTTAGGGGGCAGCAGCATATATCCTGAAGGTCTTGAAGTTGACAAGGGAAAACAGGGAAAGAGACAAGAGGACACAAGGGATGGTGCCCAAAAGTTAAACAAATAAACAAACAAATAGATAAATAAATAAATAAAATCTTCAAAGAATTTTAAAGGTCATAATGTGGAAGAGAAAAATTAAAGATTCAGAATTCAACAAGAGTAAAACAAACAGGACCTCCCTGGTAGCCTGGGTATTAATCTCTCTCACTACCACTTCAAATGCCCACCATTACTGAATTCTATCCTTAGTGTGCAGACCTCTCTTGTCTCACCCACTGCCCCCCTCAGCAGTGTATTTCAGTAGAGCTGCCTGTTCTGCTCACCACTCTGATTCTGTGGAATCCTCTCATCACCTGTACCTTTGGCCTGTACCCCTGTTGTTTTACCCAAAAGTAAATAAATATTTTTTTACAAAGAGTAGAACACACAACCCAATATTTACATGGGCACAGATTTGAACAGAGAATTTATTAAAAAAGGTCAATGAAAATATGAAAAAGTCTTCATAGGTGCTTCCATTAAGATAGATGTATGTTAAAACCATAATGAGATGTCATCTAATACCCTGAAAATGTTAAGAAGACCCCTAACAATAAATGTCACAGAGGATGTAGAGAAATAATTTTATTATACTATTGTAGAATTTAAATTGGTAAAGCAGCTACAGAAAATCATCTGTATTACCCTATAAAACTATCAATAGAGGGCTCCCCCTGGTGGCGCTACGGGTTCAGACTCTGAGCTGCAAGCTAGCAGTGGCCGCTTCAGTGCACCTTTGATCCCTGGCACTGATGTGAACCACATGGTGCAGCAGACCTTTCTTGTCCTGTCCCCTGCTCCCCTCAGCAGTGTACTTCATCGATCTGCCTGTTCTTCTCCCCAAAGTGTCTCTGGTGAATACTCTCACTGCCGCTACACCTCTGGCCTGTACCACGGTTCTGCGCAAATAAATAAACAAACAAATCTTTAAAAACAAAAACACAATAACTATGGAATACCATAGGATCAATAATTCCGCCTTCTGACACTGGGATCATCAACTATGACAATGAACTGTATGCTCTACAATGTTAGTTGCAGCATTATTGACAAAGCTATTCCTCCTCTCTGGAGCGCTCTCTAATACCTCATGAAACACACATCCAGATATTAGCATATGTTCTCAGATAGCTTAAGATCCCTTATTACTGGCCCTCTCTGGTGGCGCAGCAGGTTAAAGCACAGCACTAAGAAGCTAAAGCCACTTCTGCATGAGTTCGATTCCCGCCCGCCCTGGAGGTGACCACATGGCGTGGCAGACCGCTCCTGACCCGCCCGCTGCTCCCCTCAGCAGTGTACTTGGAGGATCTGCCTGTTCTGCTCCCCACTCTGTTTCTGGTGAAGCCTCTCGCCGCCCCTGGGCCTCTGGCCTGTACCCCAGTTCTGTATGTACAAATAAATCTTTTAAAAAAAAATCCCTTTTTACCATATCTGCGCAATTTTCCATCTTTCTATTTGCTTTTCCATCTAAGAGTGGATATGTTATTTTCTTTGAGGATTTCCAATTTTCAAGTTGCTTTGCCTGAAATCACACACTTCTTTGAACTTTGCCTCAATGCCTGCCTTTCCTACTCTTAAGATTACTCCCTTAATAAATCACTGGCACTGAACACTCATCTTAGTATTTGTTCTCTGATAAATCTGAGGAAAAGAAGCATGTTTCAGGTCTCAGCTTCAATGCCATCTACATTCAGGGCATCTTTTCCTAATGTCCATCAAAGATAAAGTTTCCTATAGTGTAATGGTTTATGATAAAATAATTTACTATAGAGAACACTTTGTTTTTGCTTAGTGCCCAGAATGTAGTTGACCTCAGTAAATACTGAATGAGTAAATGCAGCAAAAAAGTGAAGAAATAAAAAAGAGGATAAAACTCCCATTAATGATGGCATGAAAGAGAGTCTATCCTTTTAAGAAATGCCTTTTAATACTTATAGGATTTTTTTTAAGCTCTCATTCCAGTAGGGGAAACTAAATTGCATTCCAATGTACTCCATAAATTATAGAAAATAATTTTGAGGAGTTATAAAACAATAAAGATAAAAATCACTTATTTCTGCAGTCCTTAAGGGGGAAACTACCATATTCAAAGAAATGTGCCATCAGAAAGAGATTTTCAGTCACATATAGACTTTCAGCTCTCAGCAGTCATCTTAAGGCTGCTGTTAGGAGAACATTTAAAAGCAGACTCTGCATGAAATGCCCAAACTTCAAACCCACATTCCAATATAATGCAAACCAAAGATGACAAGAATTGAGTGGATTTTTAGTTTCAGCACAGTAAAATTTTCATCCATTCTAAAATTCATTTAAGACTTTTATTATAGATGTTTTTATAGCTCTGCAGGGTGGGGTAGTACACATTCTTTCTAAATAAAAGGGAAGTGGAAAGTGAATCAACAATGTTGTTCTACTGAGTCTGTGCTCTATTAAGTGAAATATAAAATGAATACCAGGCACTAGGAGCCCCTGCAGTGACCTCCTCCTTTGAAACAGTTTAGTTTTGTTATATGCCCAGTTGTTAGAATTTTAATAAGGGGAATATTAACTTATTTTAAAATCTGTCACTGTACAAATACTAAATTATAAAAATAAGATTTGGAATCATTAACATTTTAAATAATTAAACATTAACAATTAAAACTTGAAGCTTCTAAATGCAGGCAAGAGTAAGTACACAGTACTCCCAAGGTATCTTCCTTAGTTTACTTCCAAATATTCACATTGACATTAGCATATGAATTTAAAGCAAGTTTCTCACCTGTAGTCTGTACACTCACTTCCAAATATGAATAAATACTGACAGGTTTCAAATATGGTTTGGTATTGTCAAAAGGAAACTTTCTAGTTAAACATTTATTTTAAAGTACTCAACATATAGCAAAGATAAATGAGAAAGGGTGTACTTCCTCTAATGAACTGAATAAATTCCAAGACCATAATAAATTACTCATAATAAATTATTCTTTTATTTCCAGCCTATTTCTTTGTTTATAATTTCCAGACTAACATAGGCTATATTATTTTGTGAACATTCAAACTGAAAATGGGCAATCTCAACATAATACCCACAGTAGGTCCACAGAATCATACAGATTTCATGGTTCAAATGCTTTTTAAAAGTTATTTAGAATATCCTCCCCCAAATCTGCACTGGAATATGCCTGGAAGTTATCTTACTCATTAATTCTACCTTCTAACCATGACCATGCACAGATGAAAATCTAAGTAATAGATGGCATTTCAATAGCTAAGAGTGGATTTCAGGATTTATATATCCTCAAGTTATGAGATTTTCTCATCTTAGCACCAGTCTTTATATCACTTTGGCTTTGATTGATGCAGTAGTCTGTTAATATATAACCTATAACCTACCAAATCCTTTTAATTCTCCTCATATTTTACTGATTTTTTGTTTGTCCTTGCTTGTAATTTCTCTTTAAATCTAAGAGCCATTCTGGACAGCATCGTTCTCTTTGGTACACTCTGCTTTACTTTTGATTTCAGACTTATTATTCATTACTTATCAGTGCTTGTCAACTATTAGACTAAATACTTAATGATTAAAGTTCTTTATCTGATTGAATTGCTCCTTACTGTTTGCAATGTCTGCCAATTAAGCATCACCTGCAAGTTTAGAAAATTGCTCCTACACCATTTACTAAGTCATTTAAATCTACATAATTTATTTCCTTTCACAACTCTCCTTATCCTTTATCACTAGTCATCCTTTTCCTTTATCAGTATTAAATTTTTTCTTTATCAACATCAAGATTTTTCAGCATTTTGTTTTCCTGAACTTACATATACAGAGCTGGTATACATATCCACAATTTAGCATTAGTTCCATTCTGTATCTGTGGATTATTTTTGAACACATATACAAAGACCATTCATTTGACTGCACATGCTTTTGGAACATCCTGCTTTAATAAAACTCAACTACTCAGCCAGCCCATTAATACTTGCTTACTATTCATAATCATTTTGCCTCACTACTCCTATTTTAGCTGAAGAATAGTATTACACTAATTAAGAGAGAAAAATACCTCAGTGATGAGAAAAAAAAAATTCTTTAAAAAAAGTATCAGTTAATGTACAATTTTATGTTTAATTAAGGGCTTCATTTCTCTTTACACAGTTTTTCCTGACTCCCTTCACAAAGCTACCTTCTTATTTCCAAAGTTGGTAATATTTATAATTAGCAAGGTTTATGTGGGAGGAAGGAGTTCTTTGATCAGTGCAGGTTTATTTTTAAGGGTGATTTACAGTAATAAATAATGGAAATTCATGGATGGAAATTCCTAAGTTTTCTTTTGTCGTGATCATGGGGACAATTTGAAGATCTTCAGTTTCCCAGAAGGGCACCTCTCCTCATGTGGCCACAAGCGTCTCTTCTTATCCACAGTCTGTTTCAGATTTTGGTATGTAGCATGCTTACCAGGAAGCTTTCTGTAATTGTCCTAGCTAATGGTTGCTGTTTTCTCCAGGTCTAGGAAAAAATCATTTCAAAATGGACTGTTTAAGGAATGGAGGTCAAAATGGTGATAAAATTTCATGCAAATTGTCCTGGTGGCACGGAAGTAGGATCAACTCTATGACCATTCTTTATAACCAATATCTTCCGAGCTACCTTTTGCATTCAGCTCTCCCAGGAGATGCAAACAGGGTAATTTCCTTGTGTTTTCAGTTCTCTGAACTCTCCTGATGCTCAGTAGCTGAACTGTACATTGTTACAGGTGGTGCCCCTGGAGAGGTTTGCTGGTAGAAAATAGAGTAAAATAGAGTACCCCAGGAGAACCCTATAAGTAGGGTGAAGTAATGGAAAAAGTATCTAAGGAAGCTCTATGCATGCCTGAGAGGAAGCTCTGGGCATGCGAGAGAAGCTGTCATGGTGGTGGTGGTGGTGGGGTGTTTGCAGTGCAGTGCAAGAAAATCTTCACAGAGTGCGTGGTAAGGCAAGTAGCAGCTGCTCCAAGACAAGAGAAAGAGAGAGGCCTAGCAGTGGCCGCAGCAGTGCGGCCTCCAGATTGCTGTGGAGGGCCCCTGACAGAGCCAAGGGGTGAGGGCTTTGCAGAGCTGGGTTTTGTGGGGACGGGCCATATGACAAAAGTCATTGAATACAGCTTTGTCCAAATAGTCATTTTGAAAAAGTTTTGTTAGGCCTGATGGAGAAAGGGAGACCTGAAGAAAGAAGTATCTTGTAGAAGTGTGTTCTGGAGAGGACGGGACTCAGGAGACCGGTGTCTTGCTAACATGCGTAGTGTGGCGATTTGCCTGGGTGTTTGGCCGCTACCCCTGTTGTCTTTGAGTATCACTTTTGGTGCTGTGCTGGAGTATTTTGGCAGCCCAAGGAGCATCTCAACTGTAACCTTTGCTGTTTCAGTGAATCAGATCCTGGCCTATAGTTTGGCTGTCGCATGTCCCAGGGTCAAGAAGAAGACATTATCTTAGTTATTTGGCCAACTATCCTACTGTCATCAGAGAGGAGATGCCCATCCTCACTGGAAGACACCATCATTATAACAATTTTTATGCATGACTGGGCAATATTGGACACAACTTTGGGTAAAGTAAATGGCCACTATTGACCTGAGAAAATCTTTTGTTTTTCCTGGTTTGTTAAATAAATCCCTCTGTCGTTATTCTTTAAGCCTGAGGTAACTTGCAGTTGTGCGTGAAGAACCCAGACTGTAACTGGGAAAGTATTTGGGCAGAGGGACTTGGCCAGCTTAGGGTCCCCTGCAGCCCCGTATCACTCCCAAAGTATGCTCTCTCCTCCCTATTTTCTTAATCTTCACTAATAGTGAAAGTCATATGACTAGTCCTTCTGATCCACCTTAAATTACAATAACTCAAGATCTTAGTTATTTTGTGTACAATCTTCATGTTATACATTTTTGAAAAAAAAAAAAAAAGTTAGCTAGCCTAGATATTACTCATAGGTTCCACATAAACATTTATTGATTATTCTGAGACCTATCTTTAGGATGTTCTTTGGTACCATAAAGTCAAAATGATTACTATCAAGCTTCATATGTCTGCTGTTCTTTTCTAATCGACTCTCCTGTATTCCCTTTTTCTGTGATTGAGTGTACATTTGCAGAATTTCCTTTACTAAAATTTCCTTTCTCCTATTCTGCTCATTATATCTTAGAATATTGATTATTTTCTTAAAATATAATCTATATTTGGCCTGCCATGGTGGCACAGGAGGTTAAAGTGCAGTATTAGGAAGGTAAAGCCACTTCAGCTCCAGTTCGATCCCTGGCCAAGGAGGTGACCGACATGGCATTGGAGACTGCTCCTGACCGGCCCACTGCTCCCCTTAGCAGTATATTTTGTCAAACTCCCTGTTCTGCTCCCCATTCTGTCTCTGGTGAATCCTCTCACTGCCCCTGCACCTCCGGCCTACACCCCAGTTCTGTATGTATCAATAAATAAATCTTTAGAAAATATATAATCTATATTTATTGTTTATTTGTTGCCATTTAATTTGCACATTCATTTATTCCTCTCTACTTTTACAAAGTGAGGTGTTTTTTTTTTTTTTCCTTTTTCACTCTAATATACCCTTGGGCATCCTTCCAGTCTTTCTTGAACATAAATCTCATTTTCCTTTTATGTAAAAACCTTTTATATATTTTACTGACTAAATGACAAAACCCAACATCTTTAGCATGGCAAACATGCTTTTATAGCTATTCCTATTGTTAACTTTCACACTCCTACTCAGTTTTAAGACCCAGTTCAAATTTCTTCACTTGGATGAAATCTTTTCAAGTCCCAGGCAAAGACTGCCACTCAGCTCTGGTTGCCATGGTACCCTATATGTATTGCCATGTGGCATTTATCACACTGCATTTTATTTATTTACACATTGGTCTTCCATTTGCTCTGTGAAACCTTTGAAAGTAGGAACAATGTCATATTCTTTGTATCTGTGATGGTAGGCACAGTGCCCAGAATATAGCATGTGTGGGAATGAATAGACAGACATGGAGCATTCTGCTCGGCATATAAAGTCAAGTGAATATAGCTTCAGAGTACTGGTTTCAAAAGGAGAATGTATGCAAAGAAAATAAAGCTCTCTTCCTCGCTATTCATATACCATTAATCTTCAAACTCTTTTTAGAGATATGCTATATCAATATAGGTCTGCCTATCAGTCTATTTCTCTCTCTCTGTCTCTTTTCCTCATTAAAGCATTACTCATTCAATAGGCTTGTTCTTTCCATAAAATAATAGTCTGTGGGCCCTCCCTGGTGGCATAGAAGGTTAGAGCACAGCATTGAAAAGCTAAAGTCAATTCAGCATGAGTTCGATCCACACCCCGGAGGTGACCCATATGGTACAACAGACCTCTCCTGACTCACCTGTTGCTCCCCTCAGTCCTCCTGTTTTGCTCCCCACTGTGTCTCTGGTGGATCCTCTCACTGCCCCTGCACCTCTGGCCTATACCGCAGTTTGTATGCATAAATAAATCTTTTAAAAAATAATAGTCTGTGTTTGCCTAGAAATTATAATCAGAGAGCTATGCTTCAAGAAAAAATGTCAATAATCATGTATTGTCATTCAAAAAGTTAGCTGGTAGCTGATACAGTAGAGTAACCTGACTTTAACTTATAAAGGAGTCTGCTAACTTATATAACCCACAAAATCTTTTAAATTCTATATTTATGTCTTACTAATTTGTATAGCTCTGTTATATATGTATATACACATATCTGTCTCTCACTATATACATGTATAATCAAAATGAAATAGATATTCTTCAAAAAACATGATTATCAAAATGTGGAAATGGTTTGAAATTAGCATAGGACAAAGTATGAGATTAGAAGGGGTTGGCTTTGGAAGATAAAGAGAATAAGAACAACTGAGGCAGACAGAAGTTAAATGTGGTCAAAACAGAGTATGATAAATGTAAAAGAAAAGTGAGAAATACATTATAGATAATACATGCCTTTCTAAGGATATTTAGATTTATTTAGAAAGGGAGAAAAGAGGTTTTTGAAAAATAAGTGAGATTTTGGGACCTATGGAGTGGCAAATATTTTTAATCACTCTCCAATTCCTTCTCTATATTACCTATATTTTTCTTTCATTCACACCCATACCTGATTCTTCTTTGAAATTACAGTTGCTGACTAAAACATATGCACATGATTTTAATATATCCTATTACTATACAATGTAGTATATACAATAATTTCAAACTACTTAACAAAGTTGTAGTTTTTTTCCAAATAAAAAGCACTAATAGTCTGAATTATAGATATTTAAGTCTTTTAACCTTATTAATTCCCCTCCTCTGTTTCAATAGACTTCTTTTATCTTGTCTATCAATTTCCTTTTTTGAAATTCTTAATTCTTTTATA
>NW_004567113.1:4579353-4589948 GCF_000260355.1 Condylura cristata
AAAAAAAAAGTGTCTGGTTCAAGAACATACTAGGAAGATGGGACAAGAAATACAAAAGGTCAAGTTCAGCAACTGTGAGGCCAAATAAGGAGGACTGTGGACTTGGAACAGGATGAGAAAGCTACACAGATTAGAAAGGGAGTTAGTAAGGATCAGCTTTAGGAGTCAGTTAGGACAGAGTTAGGATCACTTAAATTATGTAGACATTTTTTGGTAGAATGGGAAACTATATGATGGATTCATGAGAAGAAGAGTTACTAGAAAACTCAGTCTACTGCATTAAAAATACATTAAAGACTGTCAAGAGAGAAAGGATAGAGAAATACTGAAATTCTGTAGCTGCAATCCAGGAGAGAGGAAACCCTGACCAGTGACAATTACCCCCAAAGTAATTTTAATTTTTATTTTTAAAGGGTTTATTTATTTATGTGTACAAGAACAGGGGTGGAGGTTAGAAGTGAGGGGGGTTGATTGGATTCCTCAAAGACAGAGGGGGTAACAGAATAGGCAGATTGATGAAGTACACTGCTGAGAGGAGCAGCAGGCAAACAGGAGAGGTCTGCAATGCCATGTGGAAGACATCTTGTATCATATGGCAGACCTATTTTTACCATAGAGAAACTGACATACTGTTTTTCACAAAGGCTACACCAGCCTGCATTCCTTCCAAGATTATTCAAGGGTTCCTTTCCTTCTACATGTTTATCAAATCTTTCAGTATGGGCCATTTCCACAGATATGAGGTTCTATCTTCCTGTAGTTTTGGTTTGTGTTTTCTGATGATAAGTGCTGATAAACATATTTTCATGTTACTTTTGATCATCTCTGTATTCTTGGGATGTCTAGCACTTTTGCCCATTTTTTTGATTGACTTGTTTGTTTACTTTTGTTGAGTTATATGAATTCATTGTAGCCTTGGAGATTACCTTTAAAAGATCCATGATGTATTATGGTGTTGGGAGAACTATGGGGATTTCCTCTGAGGGAAAACATTAAATATAGTATAAAAATTAATCATAATCTAAAGAAATACATTAATTTAAAAACATTTCATAATATGAAAAAGTTTTCTCCAGTTCAGTACGGTGTCATTTTATTTTAGGGTGCCTGATTAATTTACATTATTCTTTCTTTCTTTTACTATTGTTCTATATTTTCTTCTCTTTACTTTCGTGGTTTCTGGTTTTACATTCATGTTTTTAATCAATTTTGAATTAATGTTATATAAGGTGTCCTTTGCCATGTATACTCTGTCTCCTTTGTCATTGTCATAAACATGTGTATTTATACATGGGCTCTCAATTCTACTCCATTTGTCAGGGAGACTATTTTCATTCCAATACCATATTGCTTAGAGTAATCTAACTCTGAAGTATAGTTTGAAGTCTTGGGGTTTGATACCCTTCATTTCACTTCTAACATGATTTCCTTGACTCTTCAGGGTATTTTTGTTCCAATGTATATTACTGGATGTGCAGTGTCAGTATCCCTACTCCCCAACATACTTTTATTTATTTATTTATTGGTCATAATAGCTTTAGTTACTTAGGATCTTTTGTGGTTTCACATGAAGTTCAGTAATATATGTTTCATTTCCTTGGATAACAGCAGTGAAATTTTATTGGGATTACACTGAATCTGTAAATTAGCCTTGGGTTAGATGGCCATTTTGGCAAAATTGATTCTTCTGGTCTGTGAGATTTCCATTCTTTGTGTTTACTTCCATTTCCTTTTAATTACACTTTGTATCTTTCCTTGTATAGGTCCTTCACACCCTTCATGGATTTTCTCCTTGAATATCTCATATTTTTGGTTTGATTGCAAGTGGTCTGGTTTTATGAATTTCTCCCTCTTCTGGCTCATTATAAAATGACAACTGATTTTTTGTATTGATTTTATACCCTGCCTCTTTATTTATTTTATTGTCTCAATTTGTGTGTGTGTGTGTGTGTGTGTGTATTTTTTAGTGTTCTTCGTGTATATTATCATGTCATTTACAAATAATGATAGCTTTATTTCTTCTGTATCAATTTAGATTTTTTTATATCTTTCTCTTGACTAGATAGGTCATAGGTCATCAGTTATTATCTGAATAGTGATGGTGAAAATTCACATCCTTGTCTTCTACTGGATTTTAATGAAAAGGCTTTTATTTTCTCAGTAATGAGAATGTTAATTGTACATTTGTCTCTGTGGCTTTTGTGTGTTAAGATTTGTTCCTCTTGGGCCCTCCCTGGTGGCACAGTGGGTTAAAGCTCAGCACTACAGAGCTAGTTGCAGCTGTTTTAACTCCAGGTCGATCCCTAGTCAAGGAGGTGACCTACATGGCATTGGGGACTGCTCCTGACCTGCCTGCTACTCCCCTCAACAGTGTCCTTTGTCAAACTCTCTGTTCTGCTCCCCGCTCTGTCTCTGGTGAATCCTCTCATCGCCCCTGCACCTCTGGCCTACACCCCAGTTCTCTATGCATCAATAAATAAATCTTAAAAAAAATTTGTTCCTCTTATTCACAATTTTTCAACATAAGTGTATGCTGAATCTTATAAAATGCTTTATTAGCATCTATTAATATGAACATATAGTTTTTATCTTTTTGTTGACACTGTGACTTAAATTGACTATTTTCTAGATATTGAACCATCCCCCCTCACTTTGTGGAACCCATTTGATCGGTAAGTATAATCCTTTAGATTTGATGTGCCAAGATTTTATTGAGTATTTTAGCATCTGTGTATAAGGGATTATTTTATTCTGTTGTTTTCTTGGTGTTGTCTTTCTTTGATTGTGGTAGTAGAGTGTGTTGTCCCCTTAAAATACATTTGAAACTACTCCTTTTTCTCAATATCTTGGAAGACTTTGAGCAAGATATATATTAATTCATACTCATAAATTTGGTAGAACTCACTTATGAAATCATCTGGTCCCGGACTTATGTTTCTTGAGAGAGTTTTTGTTGTTATTCAATTTCCTTTCCTGTTTCTGGTTTGTTCAGGTTTTCTAGTTCTTTCCTACTCTAATTTGATTTTAAAGTTTGAGTAATCTGTCCATCTCATCTAGGTTGTTGAACTTGTTTACACATGAATACTCATAGTAATCTCTGAAGATCAAATAAATTGCATAAAAAAGGACATAACTCATTTCTAGTGCCTGTTTTAAAAGTCTTCTTTCATTTCTGATAATATTTAGTTGAGTTATGTCCTTTTTTATGCAATTTATTTGAATTGTGTCCTTTTTCTTTTGAGAATCTATATAGAGGTTTCTCTACTTTTTCATTTTTCCTAAGACTCAGCTAGAGTTGGGTCCGCAGCCACTGCCCCCTCAGTAAGGGGGCTCCGGGACAGCAGCTGAGACGGAGCCCCTAGAGTGGGGTCCATAGCCACTGCCCACCCAATAAGGGGGAAGGGTCTCTTTTATAGATTCTAAACTCAGACTCCAAAGGGGGTGACTCATCGCTGTGTCCTTGATGTGAGGCCCCTTCAGCTAGTCCCGTCCTGGATGCAAGATCAGTTTATTCAGCAAGAGATTGAATTTTGTTTCTTAATCCAACTAGATACCCTATCTTTTCATTGGTGAGTTCAGTCCATTGACATTAAGAGTAATTGTTGACATATGAAAGTATATTACTATGCTTTCCCATAATTTTGTGATTTTATTTAATTTCTTGCTTAGTTCTTTGCTTTAACTCCTCCCCTTGGTTAAAAACTGAATTCTGTTTTCATATTTCTTGGCTACCAGGAGGTCTAGTGTTTTCAAACTCCTTAAAATTCTATTTGGGTGAAAAGGCCCTTATTTAACCTTCAGACCTACAGGAGAGCTTTGCAGGACAGATTATTCTTGACTGGACATTTTTATCTTGGTCTATGTTGATTATGCCACTCCATTCTCTTCTTGTATACATGGATTCTTCAGAGAAGTCTCTTATTAGCTAAATCAGTTCCTTTATAGGTTATATAACCTGTTTCTTTTCACTTATTTGCTTCATTAATTTTTATCATCTTGTTAAACATCAAAGTCATTTTAAAAATGAAAAAGTTATTTTTTAAACTGCCATCTCCATGTTAAAAAATGTATAAATGGTGACTAACTGCATCAGAAACAATTTATAACAAAAGACAACACATTGATATCTCCCAAATGGTGAATATTGAATATATATGTATATTATATATATATATATTTATATACATATACACACACACATACATATTGTCACTTCAGAGTTTTATATGTATTCAGAATATTGTTAAAAACTGAGGTTGAATATTTCAAAGTCAACAAAAACTAAGAGTATTTGCCACTTACAAGACTATACTCCTGGATTTTTCAAAGGCAGTTCTTCATGTTTAAGTAAATGATAACAGACAGGAGCTTAGATATGTAAACAAATGTAATACAGCCCCAGCTATATATAATATATATAGGACATGTAATTTTTCTCTATATGTGCGTTTATATATATTTGAAAGGAGCTGTTTATATTTTTTTCATAGAAGTAGTAGGTTATAGATCAGGGGTACAGGGTGGGAGAGGATTCATCAGAGACAAAGTAGGGAGCAGAACAGGTGGATTTACTGAAAGACACTGCTAAGGGCAGCAGGTGAGAGACGTCTGCTGTGCTTTAAGTGGGTTAGCTCCCTGCTAACTCAGGCCATTGGGCTAATAACACTAACACTTAAGCCTTAGGCCACCAAGGAGGACCACCTATTATTGTTTAAATGAAAAGCTATGTTTTACTGTTAAGTTTGCAAATTTGTAAATATCACAAAAGTACAAAGAACAGATGTAGGGTAAGTGATGCTCAGACTTTTCACTGTTGGCCTGTGAAACTATCACCTGCAGCCATGAATGCAGAACATTCTTGCAAAAATGGCTCAGGGAATGCTTGATTGTGAACACCTGGTGTAGCCATGCATGAGTGCGCACATCTCAGCTTGGAGTCTGAGGCTATCAGGACTGTTCACTAAGAGACAGGAAATGATGCAGTGGCAGAATGACTATGAAAGGATGACTGAATATATAGAAGGAAGACCATGACAGAACACCAGAGAAGGCCCAGAGTAAAGGCCTGCCAAACTCCTGGCCCTGGAGCTTCTCCTGTCCTGTGCTTGGCTGCCTCACTACAAATGGTGCAAAAAGGTCACTAAGAACCTGAAAATTTCACTCAGGGTTCTAGAATTCTCCTTTACCTGTCTCCTGAATAAATAGAGAAACTTCCCTGTGCCTTGTTGGAACAACATCAGGGTAGGTGGGAATAGAATAAATTGCTGCAAATTTAAAACTTTTTTTAAAAATTGTGAAGTGATGAAATAGTAATCTTGCTAGAAAGTGACATGCTAAGCATGTTTTTATAATCTATAATAACCACAGATCAACAACACACAAAAAAAATTAACTAAAATTCAATAGATGAAATTAAAAAAAAAAAAAAAAACTATTCAGGCCCTCCCTGGTGGCGCAGCAGGTTAAAACACAACACTAAGAAGCTAAAGCCACTTCAGCATGAGTTCGATTCCTGCCAGCCCCAGAGGTGATCACATGGTGCAGCAGACCTCTCCTGACCTGCCCACTGCTCCACTCAGCAGTGTACTTCATCGATATTCCTGTTCTGCTCCCCGCTCTGTGTGTGATGATTGCTCTCACCATCCCTGCACCTCTGGCCTGTACCCCAGTTCTGTATGCATAAATAAATAAATCTTTAAAAAAAAACAGCTATTCAATTTACCCAAATAGTCAGAGAAAAGAAGAAACAGAGGGAAATATGGCACACACATAAATCATATAGTACAGTATAGATCCAATTCTGAATATTGAACAACTCATCAGGAGTCATAGTAGTTATTTTATTTATTTATTGTATTAAATAGGGCACATTTACTAGGAAAAAAATAATGGGACAAGCAAGTGCCTGCATAGACACAAGTGGGCAGACAGATGCATTTGAAAGGTATGATTATTAAAGAGACACTTCTTGGGCACCAGTGGGCAGGCTTGGGGCTAATCTGCCATGACATAGTAATTAAATATGTGTGTGCACCTAATAAATAAACTTCAAAAAAGTGGGGAAAAACTGAAAAAATAAGGATACAAAAAAAAGTTTAGAAACCTCTGTGAGAACTGAAAGAACAAGGAGAAATATATAAAAGGAATTCTATCTTATTTGGATGCTAATGCTAAATAATCCATTCCTAAGTAATACAAATTTATTTCATTATTATTTGTAAACATCACCGTATTTTTAAAGGAAAACAATGACATGAATTGTGTTTGTAAGCACATTGTGACTTCATTCATCATATACTGACAACATTATTATAAGATAGTTTTACTTTGTTATCAGTTTGTCTGTCCACCAAGTTCATAATATAGTATTGAATGAGACTTCTGTACTCAGCACCACCGCCTAATGATTCATCTTTTATTCATTTTATATGAAATTAGTTTTCACATATCAACCTGTCAATATGTGATCAATTAATGAATAAATGCTTACCTTAAAGACTAGTTCACCTACTAAGCCATTCCACGTCCCATCTTCTTGTGGACTCCCATATTTGTGGTCTGGTGCAACATAAATCTCATAGTTAAAACCCAGGTAGTTAGATAAGGCATCCAAAACATCAATGGAGAATCCCTGGTATTTCTTCGGTTTACCCAAGACATTTTCAGAGACCATAACAAAAGGTTCTTCCTATACGGGAATAAAAGAAATATCTGAGGTCAATCTATTTTACTCCGTAGAAATGAAGATTAATTTTTCGAGAGCTTTAGTTACAAAGTATAAAATGAGTTTGTACTTAGAGAGAATAAACTTTTCTTTATGTGACAATTAAGAATATTAATTAGCTGTTTTGTAGAGCTAGATATTCTATGTACCAAAAATGATATCCCAATATATGATTTGATAAATTTCTTTAAATGGCTATTTAATATTCTGAGGTGATAAATTATTGACAAATCTATGTTCTAAAATTTATGCCCTAATTAAACCTTTATTTCATCCTATCACTTTTCTTTTATAGCAATACTAAGTTTTGTTCTAAGATCCATTATAGATTTAGATAATTATCTATAAATTCTGTCTCATTCAGTTGTGTTTTATGGACAATTGGACAATAAATTTGATAGGAAAACACAAACAGAAATAAGACTGATGTGCTCGGACCAGAAAATATACTTGTTCTTCCTATATGAAAGCATTAAGTTTGGTTTAATCACTTTTATCTGTGCACCTATTTCCAAAATATATTCACCCAATCACTCATCCATCTAACATGCATTGAGCAAATACTATACAAAATTACTATACTCAATATAGTGAGAAATGAGGTATAAAGTCAAGACAATATTTTCAAAATAATTATAATCAAGTTTAGGGAAATAAGCATGTGCTAAAATATACAAGTCAAAAGTGGCATACATCATAACTGATACAACAAAATATGGGAGAAATAAAATTGGAGAATAGTAAAAGTAAAATTACATTTTGTTAGTTGCTGGATATGGGCTATTTTAGCAGACAGGAAAAATCAAGAATAATAATTTCAACTGAAGCTTTCAAGAAAAGCTGTGAAGAAGTCTAAATTAGAATCCATACAAGTTAACTATTATTGCTCATGTTTTTCTGCATATATGTTAAATCATAAAATAATATTTTGAATCCTAAAAATCAATAATTTATCTCAAATTTTAAAATGACATAAGGTGCTATAATACTTATAAAGACTTCAGATGCCTGTCAGAAAATAAAGACCAAAACCAAACAAACAAATAAAATATTATCCTTTCAGGAAAAAAATTTCACTTCTCTCATTTCTTTTTTTCAGATAATTATTTGCATATCACATCCAAAACAAACTTAATGTGAAAGAAAACAATCTTTCATATATTAAAATGAATGAAATAATATGCAACAGAAGTTGATATTTCAAGAACTCAGGAACTGTAATTCTCATATCCATATCATAAAAATATGTTTACTATGATTAAAGCAATAAAGGACTTTTATATTACTAGTAAATTGAAACGATGGAAAGTTATTACAAAATGAAAAAGAACTATGCAGAAGTTTAAGATTAAAACTAACCATGGCCAAAGTCAAGAACATAATGACTGAGTTTACTAGCAGATCAGAATCAGAGAATAAGTACGAATTGATAACCAAAAGTAAAGGAATCAACAAAGTAGAGAAAACCAAAGCAGTAGTAGAGAGGTGAAACAGAGACTGAAAACCCTAATATTGTTAGGGACATGAAGAAATAGACCCATCATTTATTCCTACTTGATCGTTACACTGGTACAATCACTTTTTAATATATTTTGACACATTTAGTAGAGAATGAAGATTTTTTTTAGTAAATCATTTCCATAGCCCCCACCCACCCCCTGATTTTGAGTGCCACATATTTATCTAGTATGAGTACGTATTTAACCCTGTAATAGCAATTTCACTCCTTGGATAAATCCTACATATTAAAAATAGATGGCTAAAAATGCATTTGCAAAATCCAAAGTCTAGAAATAATCTAAAAACACAAGTGTAAAGCATGTTAAAAAAGACAAATTGTGGTATACTGATGCAACTGATTACTAAAAAGTATACAATATGAGAAAATGAGTGAACATTTAAAAGAATACTGCTGAGTAAAAAAAGAAATACTTCAATAAAACAGTTAAATCCATTTTTGAAACAATTAAAACAGGTAAAAATAACTATGCATTTAAGTTCAAGAGTCTATAAAGCTATGAAGGAAACAAATATGTCCTTGTAGTTAACTCTGGGATGCTGGAGAACATATATCAGAAAGATGCACAAGGAAAGGATTCTACAATGCTAGTGATAGTATTCTATTATTTTTGTTCTGAACAGTGTTTACTTGAATGCTACTATACTACTGATTAATTTAGGCTTATCTTTTTTTTTTTTTTTGGTATGGGTACTATATTGCAGAATACATGAAAATAAAGAGTATATTAAGTGGGACCAGATAGTGCAGGTCATTGAGTTGTCTTAAGTTGTCTACATTTTATTTTGCAGGGAATTAGAACTTTTCAGAGTAGAATAACACCATCAGGAAGTAATTTTGTGAATATAATGTAGAATGGATTGTGGCAGAAGAGTGGTCTAAGTGTCCTTCACTAGAGAACAGATTATAGGAGATAATGGACTGTGGCTTTCTAATATGTGTTGTCAAAGTGTATCTCAATGACTTTGAGTCTTACAGAAACAGTAAGCAACAAAAATGAAAAAAAAAACTTTTTAACTGTTGTTTTTAGAATTCATTTCCAGCAATTAGTTTAAAATAATATCTACAAGACTGAATCTAAGCTGGTAGCAACCTATCTCCCTAATACATGCTAACAAATTGCAGATTGCGATTTGCTGATGATCTGGATGACAGTCTCTAAAGCACAATCCCTAACAGCTAGAATAAATAAAGCTTTCACAGAATGCCTGTAGTTTATCAATCTAAGTGCATTAGCATGAAGATTCATAGACCTGTTTGTAGAAATGAATGTTTCAGTGGTTGATAATTTTCATATTAGTCAGGTTTTATTCACCTCACTCATTGAGTTATTAGATAATCACTTCATAATTCTGAATTTGTATTCAGTCACTTTAAAATTCTCATACTAATTGCTTAGTTGATTTACCACGCTACTTGCAATTTGGAGATTTTAAGCTAATTCCAATATTTTTATAACTATGGAATATTGTTTGCTGGAATATTGTTTGCTGACATTGAAAAAACTCATCTGACATTTTTGATAGGTACAAGTACCAAGCTCTACTGCCAGGCTTCACTAAGAGCTGCTCCTAGGTTTTAATATGCATGAATTCACAGAAAACGAGGATGGCACAAACCAGGAATGAGTCACTAGAAATTTCTTACAATTCTGCTCACATATGCAGTTCAAAGATATTAAAGAGAGAATGGAGAATGAGACTATTTCTTAATAGCCTATTTAAAGTACCCTTCTCCCCCCAGAAAACATGCTCTGGCATTGTCATACAGTGTTTGTTTCTCTTTTGTTTAGGGATAACACATACCATTTTGATATATGAAAATTAATGACCAGTATTTTCTTTGGAAAAATGTCATTATTTCTCTAAGACCACATGTGAATATTAGAAAGTTCTATAAGTTAAAAAAGACAAAAGTTAAGGAATTTATTATCAAAAATATGTCAAGATACTGGGATAAGAAAGCAAATATGAGGGACACCTGAAAAGAAATAATCAGTCTAAGAGTTGTAAAGGAAAATAATATCTGAGTTGATGAGAGGAGAAGTGGAGGTCATGGGGATAGCCAGTGAAACATTTCAGAAAGAGGTTTTGTAGTATGATTTTTATGGAAAAACTAATGTTTAGAAAGCATTATGGTTAAACTGGTTTTTTTTTAAGATTTATTTATTCATAAAATTACTGGGGTACAGGACAGAGGTGTGTGGGTGAGAGGAATGACCACAAACAGAGTGGAGAGCAGAACAGGAAGATCGACTGGAATACACTGCTGATTGGAGTAGTGGGCGAATCAGGAGAGGTCTGCCACACTGCGTGGGTCACCTCCCTGGCTGGGGATCAAACTCATTTTGCA
>NW_004567113.1:4590063-4631324 GCF_000260355.1 Condylura cristata
ATATATTATGAAAAAATACAAGTTATAAAAAGTTACAAGTTATAAAAAGTTATCCTAGTCCCTTAAGATCTTATCTTAAATATCATTTCTGATTCCACTTCTGTATGTATTTAAAAGTAAAAAGCATAAAATTAAAGTTCAAAATATTCAAAATACAAGGCAACTCATTTTAAAATTTTAAATATTTTCAAATGAAATCATGATATGGTCACATTTTTGTGACTTAAAGGCTAAAAGTAATGTGTCAAAAGTATAAGTTTTCTTTTAATGAGAATTTAAAATAAATAAAGTAGCTGTAAGTGGCAATATAAAGTCTCTGAAGATAATAAGCAAGCCACAAAAGAATGAGTGCATTCTTTGTTACTAGCTGTTCACCCTGGCATGGATTTGAAAGTATATCTTAGGAGACACACTTTTTATAGACAACGTGACTACCATGTGTAAAATTAGGAATACCAACATGAATTGTATTAACTTGACATCATAACCTGTTTTCTGAATATGAGCACTGTGATAATTTTGATTTGTTAATTTGACCAAGTCTCCATTATTTTACTAAATTTAACAGCTACACACACCTCACAAATGACTAAGCATATGCAAGAGTCAATTTTACTCCATAAATATTTTCTAACAATTTCAATGAATGAATAATAAAAAACACTAAGATTTTGGTCAGAGCACTTAAAGATCCCGATAGAAGAGGTTACTTACAGACCAAGCTGGCATATCTGAAAAACCTGATACCTTCTATAACAGGCTAAACTATTTTAAACATTTGCCATCTACTATAAAGTAGCATAAGTTAGAAAAATTCAATTTCCTGAGTCTATTGAATATAATACTTTGATGCCTATTGCTTTGGCATACTTTTAAGCTATCACACCTCATTGGTCCCAATCCTGCAACAAATTCAAAAACAACAGCTGCATATTTATCCTTACTAAACATACAGAAAATTGAAAATGAGAAGATGGTGCCGCCACTGCTAACCAAGTGCCACAGAAGAGAGGAGGTAGAAAATCAACTCTAAGTGACACAAAAGGTTGAGTCAGGGAAAAGTTGCCTCTGTGGCCTTAACTGTGGCTCCTACCTGTGCCTGCTGAGGGCAAAACAGTTGTGAGCTAACCATGGTAGGGATAAGAGGACGTCCCAGGGTGGACAGGCACTCAATGAGCAGATGGAACTCAGAAAAGTGTAGCTCCCCACACCTATTTTTTCCTGGAAAGAATGGTAGGGGGATTGTTATATGATTCAGAGCTATGACCTGGTCCAGACAAGCAGGAGACTGGTCTGGAGGGTACTCAGGGTTGTACCCCATGTCTGTCTGTACCAACAATCTGGGTGATTAGCATGAAAATTAGCATGACATGTCAGGTGAACTGGACATCCTGAATGGGAAGGCTGCTAAGGAGGAAGAAGGAGCCATAAGAAATAGACCCATCTCCTTGTGTGTGTGTGTTCCATGTATCATGAGCATTGTTCCCTCTTCAACTGACACCTATAGGAAAATAACACCTATGGTTATTTTTTGTGTGTGCAGATCTTAGGTGGGGGAGGGGGCACATACTTGGAGGCTTTGGTGGATCAGGGCAATTCTAATGGGCTCAGTCTGTACTTCTGAGTTGACCACAGCAACACCAAAATAATAGTTAGCACTCTCCTTCCTTTCTTTCTTCCTTCTCTCTCTTAATTTCTCCTTCCCTCCTCAAACTATCTATAAAATAAACCATTCCTTTTGGGCCCTCTTTGGTGGCATAATGGGTTTGGCATAATGGGTTAAAACACAGCACTATGAAGCTATCCAATGCCACTGCATCCAGGGAGCTGACCCACATGGCCTGGCAGATGTCTCCTGACCTGACCACTGCTCCCCTCAGCAGTGTATTGAAATACCTCTCCCTGCCCTGTCTCTGGTGAATCTTCTCACTTCCACATCTCTGGGCTGTACTCAAGTTTTGTATGCATAAATGAAAAATAAATCTTTAAAAAATAAATAAACCCTCTTTTTTAAAACCTTTTTTATGTCTCTATTTTTAGGCCTGTCTCTTTTTTTTTAAGCTCATAGTTGTGGACTCAAATATTTCTAAGACCTAGCCCACTTAAGAACAAATGACAAGATCCCCAAACAGAGGGGCTTTTCTCTGTTAAATATAAAACATAGTTGAAGACTAAATTTGTCTATTTTGTTTTTAAGTAAGAGATCATAAGGAACTCCTGAAAAGCAGTGTCTTTGATGAACTCAAAGCAGTAACTAATTTTCAATGAGTAATATTTTTATTTTGACAATAAAATATATAAAAATAAATTATAAAGTGGAGACCACTGCATGAAAATAAGGTGCATATTAATTTTGCTGAAGCTTCCATCAACAAACAGCACTCACTATCTCAACTGCTGGCCTGGTTGACCTAAAAACTTAAGAATAAGGTGATAGGTCTCCTAGACCTACTGAACTAAATGCTTTCTGATACTTTCAAATGCTAATAGGTTACTTATTTCCCAGTACTCTGCAGACCATTCAACTTTAGTACTACATTTTCTTTAGTGCTTTATTGACAAAGATCTTAGAGATTGCATTTGGTTCAGAACAACATAGCAGCTTGTTGTTTTTAATTGAGATACAGAATATATTATGCTACATAACAATCAATGGGGAAAAATCATCTGAACTTTACATTTTCCCATTGCAAAACTCATGCTACTAGTAACAGAGAATAGCTAAAAAAAAATCCCGTTAGAACTTTCTTTCACTATAAGAAAAAAAAAAGACTATAAAAGATGCAATTCATCCCCTCACATTAACTTTATCACCTAGAGTATCTGATATAGATTGCTTACAGACTTAAACATGCAAGAATCACAAGTTTAGTTTCAAGTATGAGGATCTTTTCTGTTTCTAGTTTACTCTTATTAATAGTTTAAATCGAAAAGTTGTAAAATAATTCCTTAAAATTCAAACGTGTTTGTATTTCATTTGACCATGAAAAATCTCAAAGGGTGTGTACTGAAGGATGTTTGTCTTCTTTTCCTTAATCAATTTTCCATTTCTGAGATCATCATTCAGTATGGTGGTTCTCACCTTGAATGCCTCCTACCTTTCCAGAGGGGGTGGCATTTTAATAGCATTTCATGTTCTAGAAACTGGCAGATGAGTAAATTATTCCCACATTGGAGACTTCTTGGAAGTATCTCTTCACATGTCAAACTATTTTTTGAGGTACCCATTAGTTTAATGGGAGTGATTTAATGTTATATTGGCCAAATACTGTTATTTTGAAAGAATTCACATCAATTTTATATTTAGCTATTTTATTGATAAAACATTTTTATTGTACTAGAAAAAACATACTGACTTTGTGAGAAGTATTAATATGTAAAGCTAAATCTCTATTATATTTTAACTACATTTTAATTTTTATATTTGAAGTCTATGTTTAATTCAAACCATTGTTTCCCCTACTAATGAGAAGATTTCTCAAGATTTAAACAAAAACAAATTTTATTGACTTTTATATCTGTTTTCCTAATGATAATTTATGTCAGTTGTAAAAGAACATCATCAATATGCTACTGAAGTTTAGAAGTGCTAAATGAACATGCATCTCAATAATGAAAAGCTAGACCAATAAAAAGGTTAGTATAACACTAAAAGACTGATATAACAAACTGTAAAAGATTATCTTATGTTATGTCTATATAAGTTTGCTCACCCAATTATCTATTAAATAGCACAAAACTCAAAGAAGAAATATACTTTCATATATCTTCTTTAGTCTTGGTATGTTATAACTCTCCTCCTCCAGTTAAACATTTTTATAAAGTCTTTATACTTATAAGAACTCTAGAAATTGACCTGCTTCATGTTAATCTTGTCATTTTGTGAAATATTTATGCATATATGTATGATCTAGACTTAGCCAAGATTCAAAAAGAACTTTATGCAAATATATTTTCCAAATACCCCCATGTTTTTCAGAACATGTCACCGAAACTACCCATGTTTGCCTTCCAAAATTTTTCATTTCTAATTTCTCACCGTTGTTTTACTGATGACCTCCACAGTGGACCTATATGCCTATGCCTCCTCTATGGAAAGCACCAACATCTATAAAGCTGAGATAATTCTTTTACTGTTGACAATCTAAGGAATAAGAATTTTGGTTATCTATCAATGTCTAAAAGTATTCTTTACATATTTTGCACAGTGTTTGAGTTGTTTACAGAAGAAACTTAGGTTAGTCCTTGATACGCCTGGCTGGAAATGAGTCACTGATACAACATTGATGCAGAGCTTATTTTCACTACAAAGGTGTCTTGACAAAGTTTTATTTAATCCTATACCTCAGCAATATCAAAAAAGATTAAACAATATTCTTGAAAACCCATTTATAAGAAAGATAGAAACTACTAATAAGATTTACTAATATGTATAACCAGTATTTTAGCAGTTAACATTATCAGTATGCTTTAATGTTTATTAATTCATTTATAAAATTCTTTCTAGCACTATATTATGATAAAAATCTTCATGAGGAGTACCTTTTCAACTTTATATTTGCCTTAATGTTTGATGCTGAGAATTGTTTCTAGAACTGGTTTGTGTTAGTTTAACATCACACAAGTTGATTCAATTGCCATGACCCTCCTTTAAGTCTCCTATGTACAGTCAGTGTTGGCCTTTGATGTTCAAGAGGTGTTTAAGATTTGACCCAAGACACAGGACTCAGAGCCAGAGGTAAAGATACCAATTGGTGGAAGTTTCAATCTGGGATGAAAGATAATAAAGAAAAGATGCTGGTTCAACAATGACCTGGGAATAAATGGGAGCGGGAAAGAGTATGGGGGTACAAATTCTTTACTAAAGAAACAGATGTGCAGCACCAGGGTTTATCTGGACAAGCCCTGTTCACAGTGAAAAGAGATTAGAGTATGACTTGCACTACCCAACTCTACTCTTCAGGATTGGTAATGATATTAAAGACACAATGAATCACACAGACAACAGTTTTGCATCTTGAACCCAGAGGAGAAAAAGATTGATGATTTCATAAACTTAGCCAGTCATATTGCTGTATCCCAAGTGCATTGAAACAGTGGCTAGAAACTTATAGGTCTAACAATTTTCCCAAATTGTTGACTCAACAATAGCAAAGACAAGCCTGAGGACCTACAAAAATAAGACAATTAACAAAATTACCAAATCAAAATTAAGTGTAAAAGCAAAAACCGAGTGTCAACTGCAGAAAGACTAAAAGTAGTTCAACTCTAAGTTACTGCTACATATATATTTAACCAAACAGATGAAAAACTATATAATGCAATGGTATATATGATATAAAGGTAATATGGCCTTGCATAGAAAGAAAAAAAACTCTCCAGAATCCAACCACAAATATAATGAAGATTATATTCCCCTATCATAGATAATGATTTAAAGCTGTAATAAATAAATAAATATATCTTCAAAAAAGATCGAAGAAAATGAAGAAAAGGCAAATGGTAGTGATATAAGAGAATACAGAACAGATAATCAAAAAGAAGGAGATACAATAAAATTCAGATAAATTCAGAAATATTACAGGCTAGTAGAAAATAAAATCACAGATTCAAAATACTTAGAGAGAAAATGCCAGCAAGTGATATGCTATCATGTACGATTAAATCAGTGATAAAAATAGTAACAGAATTGATCCAGGTGGAAAAGAGGGAAAAAATTATTTTGTGAACTACCACACTCCATTAGGAAGTGTAACATAGGATAATGACATCCTAAAAAAGGCTGAGAAAGACAAAAAAAGAGAACAGGTCAATTTATTAAAGTAACTGATAGAGAAAATCTTCCTAAGCTGGGGGAAGAAATTAAATATACAAATGTGTAAACTAAAAGAACACCTTGTTAATCAAAATGTAAAGAGACTTCACCAAGACACATAGTAGTGACTCTACCAAGAATTCAAGTGGAAAAAAGAATATTCAATGTGGTTAGAAGAAAAGGGTGAATAATTTATACAGGTAGTATTACATTTTCATCAGCTTCCTCAGCAGAAACATTACAGAGTAGTAGAGAATAAAGTGACAGATTCAAAATACTCAGAGAGAGAAACTGCCAGCAAACACTACTATTTCCCGTATGATGCTCATATATAGGACAGAAATAAAAACCTCTACAAACAAAGTTCAAGGAGTTTACCAACACTAGATCTTCCTTTCAAAATGTATTTAATGGCTTTTCTATATAAATCATAGCGGAAAGTCCTCAATAAATTGAGCAAGGAAAGAGATAAAACCAGACCAGACAAAATAGCCATAACAAATCCACATATAACAATAATAAAGTCATATGAAAATGTATTGAACTGATAAATCCAAACACATGCATTGATTGGCTATATCAGAAAACAAAATATGACATTCTGCTCTCCAAGAAATTCATCTCAGCTCCAATATAATTGTATGTCAACAAAAGCATTCTACCCCAAAACCACAAGACACACATTCAAATGTCACTAAAATTACAAATATCAAAATCATACCATCTTTCCTTTCAGACCATAATGTCATTAAGTTAGAAATAAGCTATTAAATAAAACCAGACAGGGCTTTCCCTGGTAGCACAATGGGTTAAATCACTGTACTATGAAGCTCACAGAGCCACTGCAGCATGAGTTTGATCCCCAGGCAGGGAGCTGACCCATATGGCATAGCAGAACTTTACTGACCCACATGCTGCTCCCCTCAGCAGTATATTTCATTAGATCTTCCTGTTCTGTTCCTTATTCTATCTCTGGTGAATCCTCTCACCCACCACACCTCTGACCTATACCCCAGTTCTATAAGCATAAATAAATAAAAATCTTTTAAAAAACCCAGACAATTATAAATGAATGGATATAAACAATGTGCTGTTTAATAGTTACTGGGAAAGGAGCAAATCAAGACAAAATTTTTATAAAATGAGGCTAATGAAAATGATACAAGCTACCAGAATATATAAGATACAGAAAAATGTTCTTCAAAGGGCCAGTACAATACAAACCCACATTTAGAAGCCAGACAAATCTTATCTTTTGAAAGATAAGAAGAAGCAAGACCTATATTTAGTAAACAACAACAAAATAATAAAGTATAGTACAAAGGAATAATCACAAATGAGAAAGTATAAGACAAGGAATAAATGAAATGGATATAGAAAAACACACAAAAGACCACTGAAAATATTTGTTGATTAAATAGACAAATAAAACAGACAAAAATATAGCTAGGCTAAGAAAGAAAATAAGAGAGGTATAATTAATAAACAGAATCAGAAATGAAAGAGGGGAAATTAAACAGGTGGCATAAAAAAACAAAGGTTATTGTGAACAAAATACAAAAATAGCCAAAAACAAAGAACCAGAAAAATTTCTAGGTCAAAAGAGTTTACTAAAACTACACTAAATCAATAAGACTGAAGAGTTGAGTGAATGAATCTCAAGGATGGAAATTGAAAGAGAAATGAAAAATCTTTGTCAAAAGAAAACCCACATCCCAAAAGCAGTTTAAAAGGTCCAAAAACAGGCCCTCCCTGGTGGCACAGCGGGTTAAAGTACAGCACTAAGAAGCTACAGCCACTTCTATATGAGTTCGATTCCCACCTGCCCTGGAGGTGACCACATGGTGTGGCAGACCTCTCCTGACCTGCCCGCTGCTCCCCTTAGCAGTGTACTTTGTAGATCTATCTGCCTGTTCTGCTCCCCACTCTCTCTGGTGAAGCCTCTCACCACCCCTGAGCCTCTGGCCTGTACCCCAGTTCTGTATGCACAAATAAATAAATCTAAAAAAAAAAGGTCTAAAAACAACAACAAAAATCACAAATAAAATCAATAAATGAAAAGAAAATAATTTAATTCACAATTGCTTTGAAAGAATCAAATCTTTAGGCCTCTATGGTAGCACAGGGGTCAAGACTCGGCATTAAGAAGCTATCAGCAGCCACTGCAGCGTAAGTTCAATCCCCAACTAGGAAGCAGATCCACATGGTAAAGCAGACCTCTACTATCTTGTCCGCTACTCCCCTCAGCAGTGTATTTTAATAGACCCATCTATTCTTTTCCTTACTCTGTCTCTGGGGAATCCTCTTACCTCCCCCTTCCCTGAACCTCTAGCCTGCACTCCAGTTCTTTTATGTACAAATAAGTTAAATAAATCTGAAAAAAAAAAAGAAAAATAAATAAATCCTCAAATTGACATAACCAAAGTGATGAAGAATTTATAAAGAAGAACTACAAAACATTATAAAGTACATCAATGGTGATAAGATGATGGAAAAAGCCTTGGATGGATGAGTCAAAGTAGTAGAAATGGCTATCCCAATAAAGTTATATCTAAATCAAACACAATCCCCATGAAAATACCAACACTATTTGAATAATGGTATTGAAACTTACATGGAGCAATGATCAACCTCATAGATTACTTTTTTTTTTGAGCAATACTCAGAAAAAAAAAGGAGAGAATTGAGTCATCACATTATTACTTTCAATTATACTATAAAACAATACAGACCCTGATAAATAAAATGCCCTGACACATATATAAATGGTGATAGTACATTCTCACACATCAAATAATACTTCAAAGTCATGTTGAACAAAACACCGTAGTATTTACACGAAATAGAATTTACACCAACAGCATAGAATTGAGAGTCTAGAAATAATACACAATTATTGGCACAGTTAATTTATAACAAAAGAGCCAGGTATATCGTGATAAAAAGAAGTCACTTCAACAAATGATGTTGATACAATGATGTAGTGATACTTGACCACTAATTGACATCAGATACAAATATTAATTCTCAGTGAATTAAAAAATGGATATAAAACTGAAACCATATAAATCATAGAAGAAAGTATAGGCAAACCACTCCACACTGATGGCCTTAGGGATATATCTGGGAATTCAAATATAATGGGAAGCAAAATATGAGAAAAATAAGTCAATGGAACATGAAGCTAAGAAGACTGCAGCAAAAGAAGCTATAAATAAAGGAAAAGGACCCCTAACAAAAGGGAGTATTTGAACATCAGACATTAAAAAAGTGGGCTGAAATTCAGAATTTAGATAAAAGTACCTCATATAATTCAACAAAAAGAAAATAACCCATGGTGAGGTAGCATGCATTTGAAGAGGCATTAATCTATAACCTTATTAACCTCACAGGCAATATTATAAACCAACATTATCTCAACAAAATAATGTCATTAAAAATTAAATTACTCAACTCATTTCTGAAATATTTATGCATTTTCTAATCTATGAATTTACATTTCAGTTTTCCAAGAGAAAAAATTAGGGTCATAACTATTACCTCAGTGCAAAACAATATTCAAATATGTCTTTATAACAGCTATCATCTTAAAAATTCCTGTGATGAGAAAAAATAAGAAATTGTCAAACCATTGTCATACATCAATTCTCATGATGGTTTATACAGTCAGCATTGAACTCAATGCATATTTCATTGTTGTTATAAATTGCATTGATTGCATATGACATTTCTCGTCAAGTGTCTATTTATAAAAGTCACAATTTTTCTTTTTCTCTGATAAGATCTGTGTAATCAGAAGAGACAGAAAAAATATGTATACAATACAAAGTTATGGCTACTGATTACTCTGTTTAAACAATAAAAATGATAACAATTTTATCTAGACTTCAGGCTAGAGTAGGCTTATAACTAGTGTTTTTAACTTGTAGATGCTTACTATGTAAATTATATAATGCTAATCTCATTTTTCACCAACAATTTCTAATTAAATTCTCTCTACATGAACTTTTTTAAAAGAACACCTTATACTTATTCTCAGTCTCTGGAATTTCCTGCATTTCAATTTTACTTAAGATGATATTTTAATTTACATTCAGTATAGTTTAAATTCTTCACATATGTGTAGTTTGACATACTCATTACAATGCTGGATGTTCCTTCACTTTATTGTGCCTTGATAATTCCTGATCATCTTACAAAATTAATTTTTGTCATCCTTTAAGCTTCTTCTACTGCATTACCAATGATTTAGATGTTTCTATTATGTTCTTCTTCCCTTAACATTCTGTGTAAAAGAACAAATATATTATCTTTAAATATCTTTATCTATGTCTACATCTCTATCTATAGATTTGCATCACTTCCTGTGTACTAAATTCTTTTAGAAATCTTTTGTTTGCACATGTTAGTTTCTTTAGTTTATATTACCCCTATTAATTATATAATATCCCTATATCCACTTAACAGATAAGGAAAGAATCATAGAGAGTTTAAGTATTTGGCCCAAATTCATAGATAAGAGACCTGGGAATTTAAATATAATCTGATCCCAGACTCTCTTTATTTAATAGCTTAATTAAAATATAGGTCACATATTCTATAATCTATCCATTCAAAGTACACATATAATTAAATGATTTTTTTGTATATTCAGAGACATGCTACCATCAGTGCTTTAAACATTATTACTCTCAAAAGAAACAGTTCTTGTTAGTCTTCATTTTCCAATCCCCTAATATCCTCCAGCTCTAGACAATTACTAGTAGACCATTTTGTATCTACACATCTGCTTCTTCTTCACATTTCATATATGCAATCATACATTATAACTCATTTTGACTGACTACTTCACTTAGCACAATGTTTCAAAGATTCATTCATGTGCTATTATTAGTGCTTCATTTCATTTTACTGCCAAGTAATACCTTATTTTTTAATGGGAATATCACATTTGGTTTTCCATTTACTAGATCATAGACATTTTGATTGTTTCAATTTTATTTATTTTGCTATTATCAATGAAAGTGCTATGATTATTTGTGTTGAAGTTTTTTTTTTTTTTGACATATGTTCTCATTTTTCCTGGAAATAGATCTAAAGTGGAAATTCTAAGTCATATAGTAAATCTAATTAATATATGATAAAAATGTGAAAATATTTACTGAAGCAGTTGTACTATTACATATTAATTCAACAATGTTTAGGGCTCTGATTTCACTAAAACCACAGCAACATGTATTTTCTATTCTCTTGATTATCGCCCTCCTAGTTTGTATGAAGTAGTTTTTCCATTGGTCTTCACTTGCATTTACATGAAATCTGATGTGACAAAATTTTCATGCTCTTCTTGGTCAATTATGTATCTATTTTAAGAAAGTAGCTTCTTATTCTTTGCTCATTTTTAACATATTCCTTTTTCTTTATAATGAACTTTTATTCAATTATAATTATATACTTACATTAAATCAAACATGATTTGATTGTACCAAATCAAATATGCTTTATAAATATTTTGTTCTATTTATTGGTTATCTCTTCACTTTTTCAATATGCCTCTCCTTTGAGCCATAAACATCTTTTTCTATTTTAACTTATTGAGTAATTTATTTTAATTTATTGAGTAATTTATTGAGATAACATTGACTTATGACATTGAATTTATTTGGGGGACTCAGGTTCACACCTCTAGACATGTTTATTATGTTTATTATCACAGTGGCAACTAACAAAGCACCATAAGCTTCCACCATGGTACACTGAGTCACCCTACCATTTTTGCTTCTCCTTCCCATGATGGTAGTCTCATTACTACTCTCAGATTTCAAGAGCTGTTTCTGTTTGATTCCTTCTTTTGTTTTCTTTTTAAATATTCTACATAGGATTTAGATAATTTGGCATTTTTTCATCCTGACTTATTTCACTTAGCTAATAATCTCCAGTTCCAGGTCTTCTACTATTTTCAATCTTGACTACTTTTCTTGATCTATCTAAATGTAAAAAATAAATTAATATACTTTTTGGGGTTTTTATTGCTAATGTACATAATACATTTATTATCTCTGAAATACGTGTGCTTGGCTGTGTGCAAATGTGCTAATGTGTGTGCTCTTATGGTTTTAATATGTTAAAACTCAAGTCATGTAAATTAGAGATAGGATTACTCTTTCATTTCTAATCTTGTTGTTGCTATTTGATTTACTTGACTAGTTGCCCTGACTAGAAAATTTAGTGTAAGGTTGAGTAGAAGTAATGAGAATGAAATCCTTTTCTTGCTATTGAATTTAGGAGATTTAGAAGGAATTTTAAGTCTTTCAATGATAATATGCTATTGATTTTTTATAGATTTTTTTATCGAGTTAGGAACATTTCCTTCCTACTTTTGAGTGCTATTATCATGAAAAAGTACTGGATTTTATTAAATGTTTTTTCTATAACTATATTGAAATGGCCATTTAATTTTATTTCTTTATTAATATATGGTACTGCTTTACTTATTCAACAAATCTTAGATTCCTGAAATAAGAGTCACTTGGTTATGGTGAATAATCCTTTTTATATACTGCTAGATTTGGTTTGCTGGCATATCGAGAATGTGTATGCTTATATTCATAATTTTACATATTTAATGTAGTATTTTAGCCTTTAAGTTTTTAATAATTACTTCCGCCTTTCTTTGTTTTCAACAATGCTCAGGAGCAAAATGGTATCAACAAAACACATTTGGATAGGGGTCACTTTTGGTTAGTCTTTAAAATGTACTCTCACCTCAGGAAGTACTTTTTTGAGCTATCTCTCTGTTTCATTCTAGTGAATTAGGTGGCTTATGACTTAGCTTGCTGCACTTAATAAACAGAAGTCTTAGTTTTGAACCTCCCGATACACTGTTTCAAATAATTGGAGCAAGTCAGGTGCTCTTCTTTGGACTGCCTCTGCCATGGGCAAAATCTCTGTGCCAAGACTCTGGGCAATGAGCTGGATGACAATGGATACTCTTCTCCATTTGACATCTACTCTTGTACTTGAATTAAGCTGTATTAATGATGACAGAAGCCCCAGTATTCTAGACTTGCCATACGTTGGGTAGAGTATCCTCAGGTGAAGGCTAAATAGAAAGTAGGAGACCACCAACTCTTGACCATACTCATCATGAATTTAGTCTCTTCAAATATTGTTGGAGAAAACAGGAAACCTTCAAGAACAATGTTCTTAACTACAGTGCTGCATGGTCAGGTGTTATTTATCCAACGATATCTTTCTGATAAATGCATTTATAGATGATTTATTATTCATGTGAACATTACAGTGTACTGACAGGAACCTAGATGGTGTAGCCTACTGTATGCCTAGGCTACATATAGGAACTACCTCCATTTACCTGGCTCACCTTTAACAAAATGTCATTCTGCATCACAAGACTCAAATGTGTACGGCTAAAGTGTGCTTACTGCATAATACTTACCATACTTGGTGAGTTTCAGGTTATTTTACATAGCATGCACCAGAAATTTCCTCAGTCAGCAATGTAATTCTTGCCTGGAGCACTGAACCAAACTATATTAACACTTACAAGAAAAAAACCTCTCTTTCTATACATTGTTATGGGATCCACCAGAGCTTGTCATCAATTCCCTTCTTATAGCACTGATCTGAGCAACTACTCATTGGAACCTCTTGCTTACTTTCTCAGTCCCTAACTTTGCCCGTAGGTTTAAAGGCTGAGACCTTAGGATATCTTAAATCTTTATGAGGTACCAAATACTAAAGCTCTTTAAGTAGCATAATTTTGGACAATTAAGTAGCATAATTAAGTAGCATAAGTAGCATAATTAAGGGCAATGGCTTTTCATATCAATTATTACAAGTACTTTCTTAGTTATACATTAAAATCTAAAGTTGATTTAATTCAACCTGGAACTAAACAAAATTCCCATGAGACAATATAATCATATACAAAATTGTAGCAATTTTATAATTTGGGAATTTTTATTTATTTATTTGCTACGAGGTAGTTTTGGTCATTTTTCCTTTAGGAAATCTTAGTTTCACTAGCAGGAGAGTTTTTGTGGTGCTCATTAACAGGTTTTCTAATTAAAGTAACAGTCACTGGGACTAAAAATCATGATTCTGTAGTTCACGTCTGTTTTTCTGCCTTTGGGTCTTTTAAATAATTTCCCACAAAAATCTAAAGATTGGTGACAATGACGAATTATGCTCTCTTGATCATTCATGATCATTTTTTCTTTAGTTAATTCATACATCATTGTTCTAAGACAGAGATAATAATGCCATATTTAGAAACACTGTGCACTTTAATGCTTTCACATGATTTAAACTTTTTAATCTCATAATAGCCCTATCTAACCAGTTTTCTCCTTTTTTCACAGATATATATATATATATATATATATATATATATATATATATATATATATATATATATAGGTTTGAAAGAGCTTCTAGTCTTCATAAATTGAATGTTCCCACTAAGTAAAAGTGTGGGAACTTGAGCTGGTATCCTTGAATATAGTCCAAAGCTATATACCAAATGAGTTTAATTGTCATTGTGTTGAGAAAAGGAAACTAGGAGCAAGACATTGAAATTGATTGTGGTACCTCCAATAATAAAATGTATTTCATTTTTTAAAGATTATTTATACATACAATAACCTGGGTTATTAAAGATTATTTATACATACAATAATCTTTTTAAAGATTATTTATACATACAATAACCTGGGTGCAGGCTCAGGGGATGAGAGGATTCACCAGAGACAGAGTGGGGAGAAGAACAGGCACTGCTGAGGGAAGGTCTGCTGAACCAGTATTTTTTACTCTTTGCTTATAAGGTATTTAGATTAAGCTATGAATTGTATTATGTTGCTTAATCTTATATTTGCATGTAAATTATAATTCCTGGAGTATCAAAATTTAAGAGGAGAATCACTGTTTTTTTCCCCTTATTTTCAAGTGTTACTTCCCTTACAAAGCATGAACTGCACAATTCTACATTTAAAAAAATTCTTCCCTTTGTGTATTATCCAGACTTTGTCTAATTTGCCTAGTTTGCTTCCTATAGATTGTGGAAAAATCAATTATGAAATAGCAGTTCACATGTAAGTGAAAATACTAGGGAACAATGATAAACAGTAACAGTATCTATGACTGAAGAGTACTAAATGCTTCTGTATCATTTTAATTTTTCATCCATTGTAGAACTGCTATTTAATAATATAAGCAAATAATTCTTGATGTTTTGAATTAAAATTACCTACTTATTTAGCTTAAAGCATATACATACTTGAACATGCTGTGAATAGGGTAAGTCATTTTCTAGTATCAACCATTTCAAAAGTTTTAATTATACCATACTCCTTTCCAATCTTTTTTTTTTTTAATCTGAACTTAGTAGATGGGAATCAAATAATGAGTAATCCTAAAACTACTAGTAAAGAATAGCCTTTAAAAAAATATTTATGCACACAAGAACTGAATTACAGGCCAGAGGTGTGGAGCATGAGAAGATTCTCTAGAGAGAGTGGGGAGTGGAACAGGTTCATCTACTGAAATACACTGCTGAGAGGAGCAGAGACCAGACACGAGAAGTCTGTTGTGCCTTGAGTGTTAGCTCACTGCCCAGGGATTAAACTGATACTGCAGTGGCTGCCAATAGTTTGATAGTGCTGAGGCTTAACATCTTGAGCACCCAGGGAGGACTTCAGGAATGGTCTTGTGTCAATACTTGTTCTTTATTTAGCTGATGATCAAGTATATTTCTTTTCCTTTTAACTTTATTTTTCTTATCTCTCCTCTCTCAGCACAAACATACACATACATACATACATATACATACCAATCATTTAGATTATCAGAATATTTGTATTTGTTCTTGAACAAATCTTTACTAATCTATATAACAGGCATTGTAATGACAGTGAAAATTCACCATCTCTTGGTGTATAATTTTTTTAAGTGGACAGTGATGAGTCTAACATTAATGAAATTATTACAGAAAACACATACTTTTGAAGAATCTAAATGGGAAATACATAGTGCAGTGAGCAATTATACTGTTCTGTAAATCCCTGGAATTGGTTCTAATGTCGGTATTGAGATTAGATCATAAAAATAAAGCTGACATTTGTCCTTTCTGTTTATTTTTCACTCTCTTCTTTCTATTTTTTCCAGACTTTCCAAATTGTATTTAAATTGCATTTAACTTTGTACCCTTCACACAATTTCTATTTTATGCTAGAAATATAGTTTTAATTAAATAATCTATGTGGAACACTTTGAAGCATAAACTATATCTCATTGCCATTCTGGAAATTAACACAATGCTTAGTTTATATATATATATGTGTGTGTGTGTGTATGTGTAAATGTGTGTATGTATAGTATGACTTTCTATTGATTATGTATGTATATATCTATTCAGTATATATGTATATATTATTGAGTATATACTCTCTCTATATATATTCAATATATATATAGTGTGAGTATATATCTATTGAATGTATATATATATATACTCAATAGATATGCTACAAGTTATAGCTTATATATATATCTTACATATATGTTATATATTAAACATATATACTCAATAGATAGTTAAGCTATAAGTTATAGTTTATATATACTATTGAGTATATCTATTGAGTATATTATATATATACTATCTATTGAGTATATATATATTGAGTGTGTGTGTATATATACTATTGAGTGTGTATATATATATATATATTGAGTATATATCTATTGAATATATAGATATATACTCAATAGATATGCTATCAGTTATAACTTATGTATATATAGCTTATATGTGTGTTTTAGTTTATATATGCATGTATTCAATATAGTTAAGCTATAGGTTACAGCTTATAGATATATATATATACACACACACACACATACACATATATATATATATACTCAATAGATATTCATGCACTATATAATATTATTTTACTTTATTTGTTACCATGTAACATGAAATTTATACAGGATAATACAATTTTGCTAAAATCTTTCCAAGAAATAAGATTAATAGTAAATGGTTTAAGAAGTGGAAATTACTCTTAAAATATTAATCTAGGCCTCTCTGGTGCTGCAAGTGTTAAGTCTCAACACTACAAAGCTACCAATAGCCAGTGCAGCATGAGTTCAATCGTCAGCTAGGGAGCTGGCCCACATAGTACAGCAGACCTCTCCTTTCTCACTCACTGCTACCCTCAGCAGTGTATTTCCATAGATCTACCTGTTCTGCTCTCTAGTCTGTCTCTGGTGAATTCTTTCACCCCCTTTCTCTGTACCTCCAGATTCCAACCCAGCTCTTGTATGTATAAATAAATAAAATTAAATTTAAAAAATATGAACTCATTTGGAAGATGCCTGCCACACTGTTCACATGGTGAGTTAATTGGTGAACCTCAGCTTTATCTCAACACATAGTTTGGACTAATCTATATGTGGAATTGGTTTAAATAATTTGTCTTTGTATATTTTCTGCTTCTATCTTTTTCTGACATAAGTGAACATATATATTAGTTTACATAGTAATTTCTTAAATTGTGATTACAATCTTATTTTTAAAAATTTTGCTGTATTTCCTAATTATTATTTTTTTTTAGTTTGGAGATATACATTTTTAGAGTCTCATTATGATGGCTTCTTATCCAGTTTTGTTGAATTTAGCTTCCCAAGAATATCCATCAACTTAATTAATTTTGTAAAATTTCCATACATACATATTTTGGGTCTAAAATTTTTTCATTGTAAGATTCACAGTTGTTTTTACTTACCACTCATAAAGACAGAAAGTGCTACCAGGTATAATTGCAAGGCACCAGAAATTAAAGGTAATTCTGAATTCAAAGACATTAAAATGTGAAAAACTATATATCATTCAAGTTATAAAATATAAAAAACAGTATAATAATTATACTGTTATCTAGATGATAGTTTTAGACAAAAATACTATTATATATTTAATGTTGAATAATGGTATTGAGTTTTTACAAAATTATTTTGAGAGATTTCAAAGTTGTTCCATTAGAATAAAAATCTCCAAAGTTGGTATCTTTTTCTGTTTTATATATACTCTAAACACCAAGAAGATGACACTCAATAAATAATGCTCAAATGATATTATGAAATAATTTATTAGAGATATATGTGTGTTGTAAGCAAACCAAATTAAGCAACTAAGAAATATTAATTAGTAAGCTCCTTCTAGACACCAGTGCTGTTTTTCAAATATCTTGTACTTCTTAGAACATACACAATTCTTTCTTTTCACATTTGACTAACTTCTTTAAATTTTATTTTCATTATTATGATGTTATTTACAGTGTTATTCAAAATGCCTTTTTGTGAATAATTATGAAATAAATGATGATATAATTAGTCATATGCTTATTCATATTTGTGTGACTTTGGAAATTAAAAAGAAAGCGATCTTCATAAGTTCCTTATGTCATACACATGTTTCACTTTATAAAATAAGTGTTCATCAGTGGGCTAAATATGAATACATTGTATTCCTTTCCATGTCTTTACTGATTGCCATTTTTGTTGCTTTGACTGAAACATATTTCTGGGTTTTGGTGATTATTAAATACATATTATAGTTGTTCAAATGTGATATTCTTTCAAAAAATGCCTTTAGTTAACTAATACAACCCTTGCATCTCAATAATTATATATTTTTTAATTTAAACCTAACAAGAACTCATGTTGATCCAAAAATAGAATCTCAGAGTAGCAGAGAACTTGGCCTCTGATACCAGGAACTCTCAGCTGGAAATTTATCTCTTACTCTTGTTAGCTAAATGGACATGGAAATTTAGTTAACTATTTTTGTGTACTCTTTTCATCCATATAATGAAATTAGTCCATCTCTTGTAAGGCTTTTATAAGGATTAAATTATACATGTAAAGTTCTTATATATCCTATCAAGTAGGAGATCCTGGTGTTGATTTTGCCCTGTTCTCCCTCCATACCCACTGTATCCTTGACAGCCCTACACTGTACCCGGCAGTGATTTCCATCACCATTATTACTTGAACTAACTTGCCTTCTATTCCAATGAATTTACCATTGGAAGCAATTAAGAGAGATAGAAAGACAAGAAGACCCACATTGGGAGAACCTTTCTCTAGCTTCTCACTGCTTATTTGTGGTTTCTAATTCTGTTTTTTATCTCCCTGTATGTAAGTTCAAAGCTTTTACTGAATGATCTATCTCCCACGACTCTAGGTATTGCCAAACCTATTAACACTGTGCATGTTCCACCAGTATTCAGGGAGTCAAAAATTGTATTCATCTGGGACCTGGCACTTCACTGACACTCTCACTCCTCACTGACATTTTTAACCCTACTAGTAACATTGATAACAATGCCCTTTACTTATCTCTCTGATTTATTTGCCCTTGGGATCATAAACAATGTATGGTTGAAGTAACTATGTGTTTGCTTATTCATTTTTATCTTTTTAAAAAATATCGAAGTAACACTGGTTTATAATACTAATGTTTTAGTATGTTATATTTCAGATGTCCAGGATTTTATTTTCTTTTATGATCACCACCAAAAGGCTTGTTTCCACCCCTTTACTCACTTTACCCACTCTCATACTCCTTCTCTAATTAACAAATGAGCAGAAGATTGGGATAGATATTTATCAACAGAAGACACACAGATAGCCAACAGATACATGAGAAGATGATCATCTTCATTTATTACTGGGTTATGCAAATCAAACCCACAATGTGTATTTCCTATGTGAGAGTAATTCTTATCAAAAAGACAGGAAGGAAATGTTGAGAATGTTGGAGTAGAGGGAACCCTTGAGCAGTTGGTGGGAATGATAACTTATACAGTCACTATAGAGAATAATATGGAGATTCTTCAAGGCATTAAAAAGTGAATACCGGCCCTCCCTGGTGGCGCAGCGGGTTAAAGCACTGCACTAAGAAGTTTAAGCCACTTCCACATGAGTTTGACCCCCGCCAGCCCCGGAGGAGTTCCACATGGTGTGGCAGACCTCTCCTGACCCGCCCACTGCTCCCCTCAGCAGTGTACTTCGTCGATCTGCCTGTTCTGCTCCCCACTCTGTCTCTGGTGAATCCTCTCACCCTCCGCATCTCTGGCCTGTAACCCAGTTCTATATGAACAAATAAATAAATCTTTAAAAAAAAAATATTAAAAAAAAAAAGTGAATACCGAGTAATCCAGCAATTTCACTTCTGGATATTTATCCAATGAGAATAAGCACACTAACTTGAAAGGTAATTTTCATCCATGTGTCCATTGTAGCATTGCTAACAACATAATTATAACAATAATAATATAGCAATTAAAACCAAGATATGGAAACAACTGATATGTCCATCAATTAATCAATCTAAAAAAAAATGGAGATTTACCATAAGTGAAATATAGATGGATTTTGAAGTCACCGTGATAAGTTAATTAAGTCAGACAAAGACAAATAGCATACAATATCATTTGGATGTGAAATCTAGAAAATAAAAAAACAAAAAATACAACAATAAATTGAACTTGGAACCTTTCTGGTAGTACAGTGGTTAGAGTCTGAGCAATACCAACATAGTGCCAGTCACTGTGTAAGTTTGACTGACCAGGAAGGTGACCTAAGTGGCTCAGCAGACCTCCCTTGACTTGCCTGCTGCTCCCCTCAGGGATTTATTTCAGTCAATCTGCCTGCTCAGCTCCCCACTCTGTCTCTGGTGAACCCTTACCCCCTATACCTCTGGCCTGCACCCTGGTTCTTATATACATATATAAATAAAAATAAATAAAATAAAAATAAATCTTTGGACCTCCCTGGTGGCGCAGTGGGTTAAAGCACTGCACTAAGAAACTAAAGCCACTTCAGCATGAGTTCGATCCCCGCCTTCCCCGGAGGTGACCACATGGCGTGACAGATCTCTCCTGACCCGCCCACTGCTCCCCTTAGCAGTGCACTTCATCGATCTGCCTGTTCTGCTCCCCACTCTGTCTCTGGTGAAGCCTCTCACCGTCCCGGCACCTCTGGCCTGTACCCTAGTTCTGTATGAACAAATAAACCCTTTAAAAATAAATAAATAAATCTTTTAAGAAATAAAATAAATTGAGGGCCCTCCCTCGTGTTGCCAATGGTTAAAGTGTAGCACTACCATGCATGCTGCAGCAGTGGTGCCTCAGCCTGGTTCATGAGTTCTATTTCTGCCAGGGAGATGAACCACATGACACAGAGGACTTCTCCTGTCTTTCCTGCTGCTCCTCTCAGTGGACTTTGTCAACCTGCCCATTCTGCTCCCCACTCTGTCTCTGGTGAATTTTCTCACAGCACCTGCACCTCTGGCCTGTACACCAGTGCTGAATGCATACATAAAATAAATCTCTAAAATAAAATAAATTGAACTCAGACACAGAGAACAGATTGGTGGTTGCTAAAGATGGAGGGAAGATGGAGGAGTTGGCACAAATGAGCAAAGGGGGTCAAGATGGTTCCAAGATATAATATAATAATTTTTAATTAACCATTTGTTATTTTATGATCAAATAAATTTCAGAAGAAAGAAAAGGGTAGGGGAAGGAGTATGGGACTAGGAGAAAATTGCAGCTAGAGTGGAATAAACTTAGGGAGCCCTTTCCTCAGGGACTTTACATATGGTACCTCCTCTTTTTTCTCTTCTCTGTAATTTTGGAAGTAAATGATAGGATAGAAGCTTGTGAGGGTGTAAGTGATCAAATCATGTCCTGTTTAGATCAAATATGAGTTTCAGGATTTATGGACCATTAGCATTTAGATTTGCTAGGTGGATTGAGGGGAGAGTGATTCTCATAGTTGGGCAAAAGAAGATGGGAAGGTCATATAAGAACCAGACCTGGAATAGTACTTATAGGATATTAAAAAGACAATGACTGATCTCTAGTGAAAAGATAATGACTGGAAGAACCAGAAAAGCTACATAATTGTTAATCATAAAGACATGTGGACATATGCATTGTGGGACTGTATCACCTTCTACACAATTATCAACTGACAAATCCATATTGCACCACAGAAGACTTAGAGGGAAAAAAAAAAAAAAACAGTTAACCCATTTCCACCCATGAACCAAACTATGTTCAGGATCTATACAGGGCTGAGTTTTCAGGAAACAGACAACTATGAGTCACGTATCTGAGAGTGGGGCATGCAGGCACTAACACTGTGTGAAGTCATGCCATTTCATGCACAAAATAACAATCATTTTCTTTAGCTTGGAAATGAATTTAAAATAATTTTCTATATACGTCTTTTCCAATATAACTCACTTTCAACTTATGCAGAGTAAATCATTTCCAAATCAAGTAAGTTACTACAGATACCTCAATCCTCACATTTATCACAGTAGGAATGGAGCTATAATATAATATTAAGAGGGAAACTGTTAGTATATTTGGAGTCAGACTTGGCTGTATTTGAATCCTAACTCCATCTGTCATTTATTATTGATATGATCTTCTTCAACTGTTTTTCATCCTCTGGTAATCCTAGTTTATTTACCAACATTCTTGGCATCAGATTAGTGTCTATTTCATGAAGGCACAACGAGGACTATATAATATTCTAAATACAGATTACCTGGCCTTTTTCCTTGTATGTGCATGCTTGAACAAGATTTTATGCACGCAATAAGATATGATCTACTATGAAATGAACAATAGAGAGGTGTACATATACCTATGTCTACATATACCTGTATAGGTACGTACACATGCATCCATACCTATGTATTATATGTAAAAGTCCTTTGACGGTTGTCATATAATTAGTATTAAACATTTGATTAATGATTTAAGATTGTAAATTTGCCTAAGAAATATGAATCCCATTGACAAAAGCAATGTTCATAGATTTCCTTTATTATAGTTGTGGCCAAGTGTCCAAGTGAAGAAACTATTAGATCATTGTACGTCAAGTGTTTATTTCTTTAAGATTAGCTTACAATGCAAATACATATCTAACTCCTTGGGAACATAGGGAATCACATTCATATATAAGTTTGAAATATTTGTAATATTATTATTTTCCAAAAAGTGAAAATCTTATTGCAACATAACTAATAAATTATAGATATCACAAATTGGGGATAGAATACTCACTTGAATTTCATTTTATATCACAGATCCTTCTCTTAGACATGAAATAATGTTGAATTAAATTTGTATTAGTCAATGCACAAAGGGTACTCTTTGCTCTTTGTGATAGTTTGTGAACTTTGACAAACATCTAATTAGCACCAGTATGTCAAATATACTGTTGCTTCTTTTTATTAATTATGCATTTTTAACCTATATGTTTTTAACACTTTACATTTTTATGCTCTATCAGCATCCATCAGTACCATCAGTAATGTGTTTGAATACAATAGACACTTAATAAATATTTGTTAGATAATAGTTGATATTTCCTTTGAAAAGGCTATAGTAGAAAGTTATTGTCTTAGTCTTCAAAAGTTTCTGTAATACACTTTGCACTACGTTGTATCAAACCTATCTTTTTTTTTTTTTAGTATTTATTTCTTCTCTAGTAATTAACATGAACATTTAAGGCATATCAGTAGTAAGAACAATTTATGCATGTTGAACTTTGTCTTTGAGATTTGTATTTCTAAGGCGATCTAACTTAATTTAGAGAAAATACCATGTGTAGGGAAGCAATGTAATTAACAAGAAAACTTGCAAGGGTCAGATTTTAATCTACAAAAATTGAAAGCTGGAAAATATGACCATTAGAAATAGACTACAATGCATACTCAGGATTTGTAGAAGCACCCTTTAGACCACGGCATCAGTTAATAAACCATAATAAATGAAGAGTAAATAACCTCTAGAAGACAAACAAACAAAAGACTCAGATTACACTTACCAGAACAGTCACTACACGTAGAACTACTCCACGCATGTTATTCTCCAGTTTCTTGTCAGTAAGTGACCCGTTCAGCCCTGTGACAGGATTCCAGCACCCAAGCTGAAAAATAAAATAGCTTGATTATCTGCCTGGAGAACAGTACAATCATTTAAGTATAGACCTTTCAGAGAACTGTGTGATAGTCCTTGGAGTAACGAGCATAGGAAGAGTCCTTCACGGATTTTCCTATTTAACAGCAAATGAGGTAATCAGAAATGTCATTTTCTGCCCTTAAATATCATCATATGGGATATGATAGTACCCGATATGCTTTAGGAGATTTATAAGGACATCTGACTTAATGAGGGGTTATAAATATACCAATAACTCAGTTCCAGTAACGCACTAATTGAAAAAATAATAGCATATATAATTCTAGCATAATGTCTATTCTAATTTAGCAATCACTGCACAAGTAGGTTCTCTTATGGAGCCAATGGTTTTAATTAGGTCTTACACTGCTTTTACTGGGAAAAAAAAAACTCTAAGCTTTTCAATGTGGGTAGCTACTGCCTTTGAAGAAACATTCATGTGTATGATTTTGTTGTTTTCAATATTCACAGTACATAATCTATATAAGTTGCTCATTTGGCAGAACTATCAGTTTGAAAGATTTAGACATTAATCTTTCCCTTCACATTTTCAGTGATTCAGTTCTTTATTTTTCAAAATCTTGGTTTAAATATACACCCTTATGTAGTTCGGCTCTCTTGTAATATCCAAATCTAAGGGCTACCAGTTTTTAAATTACTGCCTGTAAATTGGAAATAGGATAAAAATGATGATGCTTGAATCAGAAATAAGGAGAAAGGAGAACAGTAACTTCAATTAGCAGATAACTGCTCAAAGGGAAAAAGCCTTGGAGCAAAGAGAATGTTGGGAAAAAATGTCATGTTATTAATCCTGATGTCAAATTTGTGAGCTTTTACATTGGAAACCTAACTCAAATTCGCACACTTTCAAAATGTAACAGATCTTAGTCACATTTTCAATATTTGACTTGCTTAGAGGGTCTCCTATTATTTATGCAGCTTCCCCCTAAAGAGATTTATTTCTTGGTATTATTGCACATTATTTTTGATTTTCCAAAGTAATCAACATATTGGCAAACCTCCCTCAAAATAATCATTCGAATTGCTTCCTACTAAAGCTCAAGTTTCATTTTACTCTCTCCAAATAGATAATTAAGATAACTATAGCATACATAATATACCTTAACAGAATATATCTCACAGTATAAACAAAAGCCCAGCATTTCCATATTAAAATCATTTTGAAAATACTGCTAATTGTTGATTTCAGCTGTTAAAGCAAAGCACATTAAATTCATATAATGGTATGTCATTTTTAGTTACATAAAAAAGTCTGATTAGGACTTAGATCCAATTAACAAATGTGAATGAGTTGAAAGTCTAATTATCAGAGATATTGTAAGCCTCGTGACAGATTTAAAGCCATATAAGACTTCTTTGAGGTTTTGTTCCCTTCTGGGGTCAACCAAAGTCTATCCTCAATTACATTCTTTGATGTGCACTTTTTCTAATTGCTTCTACAAGAATTTTAGTCCCTAGAGTAAATGATGGATTAATAGAAAAGTGATCTGTAACATTAAAAGTTAAATTTCCAAGGTAATATGCAACTTTTGCAATTATGTTATGATTTCTAATGAATAATTTTGACATTATATTGTTCATTATAGAGATATCTAAATTGCCAAAATAAACCAGGAATTTCTTTTCTCTCTTTTGAAATTGTTTAAGTTTGGCTAGATAAATGTCATCTATCTACTAGTGTTAAATATGCTGTATTAACTAGTCATAACATTAATTATAGGAAAAACATTACAACCTATAAGGCAGCTTATGCTCTGTATAAAAATTACCAAAAAAATCATAATTTTCAGCTTTTTTTCTCTTTTAAATATAATTAAATATAACTGAGGGCCCTCCCTGGTGGAGCAGCGGGTTAAAGCACAGCACTGAGAATCTAAAAGCCGCTTCTGCATGAGTTTGATTCCCGCCTGCCCCAGAGGTGACCACATGGCATGGCAGACCTCTCCTGACCTGCCCGCTGCTCCCCTCAGCAGTGTACTTCCTCTATCTGCCTGTTCTGCTCCCCACTCTGTCTCTGGTGAAGCCTCTCACCATCCCTGAGCCTCTGGCCTGTACCCCAGTTCTGTATGCACAAATAAATCTTTAAAATAAAAAATATATATATATAACTGATAGTTTAAAAATTCTAAAACATTCCTGTGTTGTGGTATTTAAATAACAATAGCTAAAAACCATCTGTAATATACAAAGTAGTGAAAATAAATCTTGTCCCCAGGGGCTTAGCACTACTTGTGCCATGTATGATGTTATTTCACATTAAAAAAAATGTTTTCTAGATTCTTTACATACATATTATGACATATGATCCCCTACACTTGATGATACTTTTCACTTTTCTGTATCCACAGAAATAGAATAAATAATCATAAAATTAGTATGGAACCAAAAAGATCCCAGATTTCTAAGCACAAAACTGGAGCTATCACATTTGACTTCTAACTATATTGCATGGTTATGGTAATAGCTTTAAAAAGTTAAGACATCTAGAATAATAAAACAGAATTAAAAACACAGAAATAAACTCATGCATCTGTGGCCACTTAACTCATGACAACAGAGGCAATAAATAAATAAATAGCATTGTGAAATCATATATAAAGAAATGAAAATGAAAATGTGTATAACATACTATAGAATCAATCAAAAATGAACAGAAGAACTAAAAAGTTAATTCAGACTGGATTAAAGACATAATGTATGAACTTAAATCATAAAAAAAATTATGGCAAGAAAACATAAGTGATGAGTGCCTTATCATCATTGGTGATGTTGTTGATGCTGCTTTGGCTCTTTCTGCTAAAACAATGACAATAAAAATAACAATAAACAAATGAGGCAATAACAAAGAAATGCATGCATAGGAAAAGAAATAACAACAAAAAAGGCAACCTACTAACTTGGAGAAAATATTTGCCCACTTTATCTGATGAAGAATTAATATTCAAAATATAGTTTAAAACTATCATGCAACTCAATACAAAAACAAAGGAATCTTATTTTAAAAAATGGGCAAAACCCACTGTTGATTTAAGCATTTAGGTTGTTTCCATAACCTGTCTATTTTAAACAGGGCTGCTATGAACACAGGAGTGCATGGATTGCTCTGAATTAATGATTGTGTATCCTACAGTTAGATATCTAGGATCATAATTGCTTGATCATATGGTAGATCTATTTTTAATACTCTGAATAACATCTATACTGTTCTCCATAGATGTTGGACTGTCCAAATTTCCACCATCAGTGTACAAGGATTCCTTTTCCTTTATATCTGCATATTATATATATATTTATATAACACTATGAATACATATGTATATTCATAAATAATATCATGAACATTATATTTATGTTATAAATAACTTAAATTACTTATAAATACTTATAAATATCATATTTATATTTTTAAATAATTCTGTTTATTTGTTGACTACATTGTCACAAATTAAGTGGCCAAATATGTATGCATTTATTTCTGGGTTTTCTATTCTGTTTTATTATTCTACATGTCCTAACTTTTTAAAAGCTATTACCATACACATGTGTGTATAATATCTACATATAGGCATACATTACACATATGTACATACATACACATGCACATATACATATAATTATTACTGTAGTACTGTGGTATCTTATTGTGGTTTTGATTTGCATTTTCCAGATACTGAGTGATGTTGAATATATTTTCAAGAGCTTGTTGGTCATTTGTGTGTCTTCTTAACAGAAATGTATGTTTAGTTCTTCAGTTCAATTTTTTATTCTATTTTTATCTTTTCATTGAGTATTATGAAGATGTGGCACATGTACATAGTGAAATGCTACTCAGGATTAAAATAAAAATTTGAATCTTGTAATTCCAGTCCTAGATATCTAGCTGTAAATTATACAATCATTAATTCAGATAATTCATATTGCCATTTACAACAATATGAATAAAACTGAAGGGGGTTATTCTAAGTGAAATAAGACAGAAGGCGAAAGGAAAATACTGGGTGAGTTCACACATATTTGGAATATAGCAAAAGAGAAAAAAAAATTACACCCACACAAAACTTAGAAGTATGACTGAAGAATTTAGGCTATGTAGATGGGGGAAAGCTATATCGAGGGGTGGGAGAAAAAAAACACAGCATCTCAGTGGGGTAAAGGAAATTGGAAAAAGATGGTCAAAAGGAATTCTTCCTTTTATATGATAAATTACTACTAAAGATATAATATATACTACATGTGGCTCCAGCTAACATCACTGTATGGTATATGGAAAATATATTAAGAAATATAAAACCTAAGAGTTCTCATCACAAGGTGATTTCTTTTTTATATTCTTTTTATTGTATATAAAGATAAAAATATGGATGTTAGTTGAAACTGTTGTGGTAACATTTCACAAAATGTGAAAACCAAAACATCATATGTCTTAAAGTTTGTGATACATGTAATAGACTTCTCAATAAAATTGGAAAAAAACGATTGAGGAAATATATGAACAATTCCCTTTTGCATACAGAAGAAATATTGATAATCCACATTTTAAAATTATTCCTCAATTTTGTTTTCTTAATTTCTATTTATGTTAACTTTTCTCCACAAGATTCACTTCAAAGTATTCTGTCTGATTATATAACTTACTCCAATGATAAGTAATACAAAATATTTAGATTCCCATAGATCCAATTTTAACCTATATATACAATATGTCATATTCCTTTCACCATAGCAAAATTGACAGGCATAGTTTTTTATAAAAAACTACAAGAATTTTACTTAGGTTCAAGTATGAAGTATTCTAACAACTTCTATGGTTTAATTGTATTTTCACTAACTTTTGTTTCTCTGACTTTGGAGGGCAAACCCATGAAGATATCACTGAAAACAGTCAAATGGTGTTTTACTGCCCCTGAACCTCTGGCCTATAGCCAGGTCTGTATGCACAAATAAATAAATCTTTAAAAACATCTTTGGTAATGTTTTTTCTGTTTCTTGAAGAATTCCTTTGAAACCTTGACAAGGATTGCAATGATCCATACAATGCTTTGGGGAAAATGGCCATTTTAATAAATATTTATTCTTCCAATCTAGGAACATCTTTTCATTTCTTGGTGTCTTATATTTCTTTTAAGAATGTCTTATAGTTTACATTGCTCAGGTATTTCATGTCCTTTTAAAAAAATTACTCAAAGGTATTTGATTCTTTTTAATTCAATCATTAAAAGGATGGTTTTCTTGCTTTTTCACTTCTAGCCCACTGCATCTAGAAATGTAATTAAACTTTAAAAATTGATTTTGTAGCCTATCATATTATTGTATTGAAGTATTATTTCTAGTAGTTTTTTAGTGGAATCTATAGGGTTTGCTTGGATATATCATGTCATCTGCAAATAGTGATAGTTTTACTTCTAAATGCCAACTGCTTTAGACTAAAATACATTAGACATTAAAAGAAACTATGTCTAAAAAGAAAAAGACACCCTCCTGAAGAGTGGGGAGAAATGTTGGTGCAACATACATCTTATAAGAGGTCAGTATCTATATTCTACAAAGAACTTTTTTTAATAACAACAAAATAACTGAATCTTAAAATGTGATGAAGATATTAATAGACACTTCTCAATCAAAGATTTATAGATAGCCAACAGGCACACAAAAGAATATTACATATCACTTATCAGGAAAATGCAAATGGATACCACAATGAGACATCATCTCACAACTATCTGAATGTTTAAAATCAAAATGACTAAAACAAAACAAAACATTGACAAGGATGTGGAAAAAAGGATGCCCCTTATAATTTTAATGAGAATGTAGACTAGTCCAGCCCATGCAGAAAAGAGTATGAAGATTTTTCAAAATATTAAAATTAGATCTACCATACCATCCAGCAATTGGATATCTACTAAAAGAGTACAAAACCTCTAATTTGAAAGAATATGTGTACACCTATATTCATCTCAACATAATTTACAGTATAGAAATTATGCAAACGGCCAGAGGACCCCAAAAGAGAAGAGTGGGTTAAGAAGATGTGGTATATAAACACTGGAATATACTGAACACCTGTCTTTTGAGAAAATATGGATGAAAATGGATATTACTAAGTGAAACAAGTCAGAAGGAAAGAGACAAATATCAGATCATTGCACCTTTTGTGGAATATAGAGAAACCAACCAAGGGTCAGACAAAACCAAGTCAGTAACAGACCCTAGAAAACTAACTATATAAATGAGACCAACAGAGGAATAGAAAGAAGGCCTAGAACAAAGTGTAGAGAGGGCAGACAGCTATGGTGGAGAACAATGGGTGTGCTGAAGTAACTTCCACCTGAAAAGTACTATCTTAAATCTCTGAATCATATATAGTGTTATAAACAAAAGCAATGCAACTCAAAAAAGCTATTTCTCCATCTATGTGGAGAATGTTTATTTATTTAGTCGTGTTTTTGTTTTACTATCTGTTTATTTATTAACAATGAAACCAGAGACTAATAAAAATATCGCATACAAAATCTCATGATATTATCTATCCACTGAACACTTTCTAATTAAAAAAATTATAGAAGTGGCCCCTGTAGCATATAAGAATTATACTGATGACAGGAAGATAAATTCACTATCTTTCATGGTCTGGCAGTCTAGAGAAAATTTAAAAAGGTACAAAGTGAAATCAATTCAATTTCCTTTTGATCACAGTATATCAATTTCCTATACTATATGTTGGTTATTACCTAAAGTCATCTTAAATACTGAACAATGTTTAATAATCTCATTATTGCCTCATTGGAGCTTTAAAAATAATAACCTTGTAACTTACTATGAAAATACATTATCATGTTCAATATATTATCACATTCAACAATGGGTAATAAATTTGCACAATCATAGTAGCAATTGCATGTTCCTAACATTATGTGATATAATTAGGAAATGACCAAGTTTCAGGCATTTACTCTTGTCTGTGGACTTTAAATGATGATTATTGACCCAGGTTACATCATTATTTTTGCTGCAGTGTTACAATGCCAAACGCTGAACTATTCTATTTTAAATTTATTCTTAATTGTTTATGATATTTCATAATAGGAGCCAAGAGAGCTCTAAATTAAATACCAAATGGAGTCCCCCACATTTATTTTCTGATATTCTTAGGGGACTAGGGAGCTGGCTATAGCACCAAAGTAACAGGAGTCTTGAGCTCCCAGATATTGCTGCTTTTATTTGCTTTCTCAGCTTTCAAAGGAAAGGAGAGAATAAGAACGACACACATTGTTGAAAGCTAACCATGTAGAAATGCATTTATATATTTCTTCTCTAATTGGATAGAAAGTATAAAATATACATATGATAGACTGACTCAAATACATGTTTTATAGAATTAAATTGGAATGTTTTCCTCTTTGACATGTATAGGAAGTCAGTGAGGCAGTAATGCCTCCAATAATAATTTTCTTGATGGTATTTCAACCCTTAAAATAAGCTCAATTTGTAAGACTTTCTCCCTAGGGGATGATTTCTACCTCCTAGGTTTCTATTCTAAGACTTGATTATTTCCATGAAGTAGTAGTCTTTTTTTTAGATTGTTTGCAATAGCCTAAATAGTTGCTTTTCCTTCAGGATAAGCAGGTTTTTGAAAAGTCAGAAAAAAATCATAAGACTTGACCATTTTCATCTCCCTGCTGACAATATATGATGTCTATGAGTGCCAATTTTGGGGTACTCAGTCGTCATGATAGTTATCATTAGGAAAATATCATAACTTGAGTTGTCTTTTCAACAATGCTCTTTACATTCAAAAATATGTAATGTATAGTTTCTTCTTAACTATGCCCTCTTTTAAACACAACTAAATATAGTTCTGAAGCACTATAGTGTTTGGTGTTTTGAAATAATAGTAGTAAGAAAACATTGGAATAGGTGCTAAGCTTCATAGTCTTAGTAGCTTCAGTGACGGCATATGTGTTTCTCACCTTTGGCTGCTTAACAGAATTTCCTGAGAGCTTAAAACAATTCTGATGTCCTCGTTACTTTAAAAACAATTAAATCAGTTTGTCTCTGGATGTTTCCCAGGTATCAGATGGGGATACAGATGATTTCCATTTGTAACCAAAAGTGGAAACAAGGCTCTCTTACTGGCCCTAACATCCTGGGAATGAAAATTCATTAGACAATTATATTAGACAAAAAACATTTTTTACTTGCTTGTTGCAAAAACTAACTTTCTCAAATAAACAGACTGTTGCACTTTTTGTACTTTGAATAGAATAGACTATAAACTGTGAAGCGAGAATGATGTTGACCTTGACTACTGCTGAATCCCTAGATCTTATCATAGTATGTTGCATGTGGTTGAAACTCCCAGACATTGTAAAAGAATGCAAGAATTAAAAGTACTGCTGCCTTTTTCCCCTTCTATATTTTTGGTTCTCTAGGTCAAGCTGAATTTGAAAAAAAAAAAAAAACAAACAAACAAAAAAAAAACCAAGTCAGAGATTGTCTTTCAGATAATCTGTGATAATTTTGCCCCTCACTGAAATTCTACTAGCTTCCCTTTATACTCTTATTAGAATATTATGCATTCCTATTGATATTTTAGTACTTAATTATTACAACTTGTTAAAATGCTGGATTTTTTTCTCTTTTATCCCTTTTTTATTTTACGATAATATCTTTTCAATGATTCCACTCTACTCTACTCCACTTATATAACTCAAAGGCATCTCAAATATCCATAGATTTAGCTAATTTTCTATATTCTACCAGACCCATTAAGTTCTACTAGTCAAGAAACCAAGAAGTCTGTCTGACCACTTCTAATATCCAACCCATTACCAATCTTCCAGTTTCAACTTCCTAAAATAAACCTCTTGAGTCTCTTTAACTGTATCCCCTTGCTACCATACTAGTCCAAGTTCATTTCATAGCTTTGCTTTACAATATTATCTCTATATTTGAAGATAAATTCAGATACGGTGTCCTATGCTTAAAATCACTCTGTAGTTTTCTGTTGTTCTCAAGATAAAAACCAGACTTCAATTTTGGCCACTCAGGACCTGTAGGATTTTTCACATTTTACACCACAGTCTGTCAGCTTACCTTCTTAGTTTTTGAACTTCAACTACAGTAAAGGTGTTTAAGTTTCTCAACATATTCCTCCTACCCATGAATTAAAACTTTTTATTTACCCAGTATTGGAGTATATCAGAACCATTGGCAATTAAAAAATAAAAATGTCCTAATGCCAATGTCATAACCCATGCCAATTGAATCAGAACTTCTGGGCATGAGATGTGAACATCAGTATTTTTTTTTTTTTTCAGTTACTAAAATGATTCCAAAGTACATCCAAGATGAGAATCAAAGGATTTGAAATTTTTAATAGTTTTTCTTAATTAGAATAATCTTATCATGTGCCATTCTTCAATGAATTGCTAAATTAACTCTTACTCATCATTTAGAACTTAATGTTCTCTGAACACTTGTTCTTATCCTCAGGCTAGCTCATGTGGCTACAATATGGTACCATATTCCGCTTTTTTTTTATAGGAATATCACATTCAAAACATTTTTAAAAATACTTATTCTGTGCATACAAGAACTGGGGGATAGGCCAGGGGTGCAGGGGTAAAAAGATTCATCAGAGACAGATTGGGGAGCAGAACAGGAAGATCTACTGAAATACAATGCTGAAGGGAGCAACTGGTGAGAGAAGAAAGGTCTGCTGTACCATGTGGGTCAACTCCCTGGCCTGGAATGAACTCATTGGAGAGGCTAGGATAGTTTGATAGACTTTAACTCATGTGCCATCGGGGAGGGGGGGGGCATATTCAATTTTTTTTTTTAAATCACATTTACTTAGAAGTATTCAGAATATCAACAAAAGAACTGCATTTTTTTCAACTACAGAATAGTGTTCAGTTAACAGGACAATTATTTTGTATGTGCTGCATTAGAGACAATAGAAGATGAAAAGCTAGCATCCCCATATGCAACTAATTAGAGCTGTGCACCAAAAATTTGCTTTAAACTGTCATGTCAATCTACAAACCCCATCCTGTACTGAGCAAGACTCATGGCTAGAGAATAGACCACCAGGGCAGGAATTTATTGCGCCAATTATATGTAAGTTTTCTTGGGGTCAGGGAAAATTATGGTTTTGTTTTCCAGCATCTTTGAACAAATGTATAATTACTGACACAAAGTATGGCTTTAGTTTTTCTTTAATATTGAACTTATTTAGATGATTTTTAAACAAGAAACTAATATGTCTTACAGTGGTTGTTTCTTTCTTAAACAATGCCTGGAATGAGGAGCTCAGTATATAGCTGAGTCACTGAAACTTTTGTTTTGTTTTGTTTTGTTTTTAATTTAGACTGATTTGTATTCTTATTCTTCCTGAGTGCAGAAGAGTGAGTTCTGCATAATAAAGATCAAGAAATGCTTTTTAATTGTCTTGTTAAAAAACAAAACAACAACTAGCCCTGCAAATGAAGTCATTCATGCTGGGCCCAGTGCGACTCAGTACATAATCTAGTTGCTATTTTGGCTTTTCTCTAAAGTGGAATTTTAGACCAGTCAATCAGAATTTTCCAGTCAGCACTAGTGAGGTGATCTTCATAAGACCCACCTATCTTCCCTAACTGAAGATAGTTTTGTTGAAATAATCTTTCTATTCTTGACCTACTCTATTTTCTGATTATAAAAACCTAATTTTGTACATCAAATTGTAGCACCTTTCTATGGCCAGAGGTGACGCTTAATAAAGTCAATTAGATCTTTAAAATTAACTCAGCTGGATTTTTATTTAACTTTTCAGTGTGAAGAATGACTACCTAACCCAAAGAGAATAAGTTGTCCTATTAAAACTACTATTTGAACAATGACACAACAAAACAGCAATAATAAAAACAAGAGTAATAATTAATTCATACACTTCTTATATAACCCAGACCTCATTTTTTTTTAAAGATTTATTTATTTATGCATACAAGAATCAGTGTACAGGCCAGAGGTATGGGAGATGAGTAGATTCACCAGAGACAGAGTGGGGAGCATAACAGATGGATTGATTGAAATCTACTGCTGAGGGGAGCCAAGAGGCCAGACAGAAGAGGTCTACTGCATCATGTGGGCCACCTACCTGGCTGGGGATCAAACTTGTGCTGCAATGGCTGAGGATAGCTTCATAGTGCTGCATTTTAGCCCCATTGCACCACCAGGGAGGGCCTCCAGGCCTCATTTTAAGGCATGTACTTACATTATCTCACCAGACCTTGTTCAAACCTTGGCAACAAAATGTTACCCATCTGAGAGACTGTTCTAAAAATATTGAATCCTCTTGAGGAATCAAACACCTGATCAAAAACCTCTGCATGACTCATCAGACCTGCCTACAGGCACCCTGTTGAAGATATTTCTGGTCAACACCCACCCTTGCCTGGCCACGTTTTCATGGAATAACTGTTTGCTTTGCCCAGAAGCCCACAACCAAGAACTTTTCTGCCAGAATTCTGGGTCCAAGTCAACCCTTGATATCTGCTGAGACCACTGGAGAGGGAAGGGTAGTATAAGATTCTTCTCTCCATTCTGACTTAATACTCAGTGTATACTTCTCCATTCCTAATTTTCCCCTTTTCCCTCCACACCCAGCATCCTTCCTCCATAAAGCACAAAAAGCTTTTGATTGGAGCCCTGCCTGCTGAGACTTGATTAGCCCACCTAAACAGATTCTTCTGGGCATCCTATTCTGGGAGGAAAAAAGGGAACATTGGGAGAGCTGCCACCAAGCCTTCTGTCTAGTATTGCTTTTCCATAGGCAGTGAGTGATAAAAGCTTAAATGTTCCTTTAATTTTGGCTTGTTTTCTTAATCAATTCGTCCCACACCCAAAAGAAGCTTCCACAGCATGGCTCAAGACATTTCTTAAAATGTAATGATGAGTCACATTTATTAAAGATATACTATGAGGTAGACAGGTGGTCAAGTCTGGGTATTATTAAATTATCTTTTTGCTATTATCCTATCGGGTAACCAGTATTTTAATTTAAATAGATAAGAAAATTGAGGGTCAGAGAAGTTAACAGACCTATTCCAGGTCACTGAGCTAGCAAATGGCACAGTAAGGGTTTGAACACAAACTGCTTAGCCTCAGAAACTATTAGGTTAGTATGCCATCAAAAAATAGATTTTTTTAGCCAACTAATCAAGGCATATATATGTAGTCCTACTGAATTTTCAATGTTCATTTCCCAAATTTAGCTCTGTCTATATTTTGAGATCCTTGGAAAATGAAGTTCCTTATAAATATTTATTTTTTGCTTTAGTTTTTCAATTTGCATTTATATCACATGGAACCAAAAAGTATACAGTCAATATAGAGGAACATTGTATTGGATTTTTATTAATTTATTGTATAAGATGATGTAGGAAGAAGAAAAAAATTTTGAATGAAAAGATTAATATTTTATCATACAATTTTTATTGAAGATGTTGTCTTGTTTTAAACTATTATATATGATTCAGAGGTTTTTATTTGATGTAACATTATATTGTAACATTATATACGTTTCAGGAGTACTTCACTGAAAGTCAATGTATTTGTATTTTACATTAAGTTCATCTTTAAGGAGGCTGTTTCTGAAAGGGCGGGAAAATGAAAGAACCCTGGACTGGCTATTTGAACACTCAGGTTTTGCTTCAAATAAAAATCAACTGTTACAAATCTCAATCTCAATGTCTATCTGAAAATGCAATGGGTTGTTAATGCAAATGAATTTAAAACTTTTATGACAATTCAAAACTTTTTAGTTATTTTGTTTATTTTAAGGGTAGTTTCTTATAATAAAATAAACATATATACACATATGTATATATATAAAATGAGTATATATATATACACACACACACACACACATATATATATATATATATACATACATATATATATTCAACAGCATTTATTGACAAAGGAGAAATTCATGGAATCATTTATATTACCCTTTTAAGAGCCACAAAAGTAAAGATCTTTGCATGTAATATTTCCTGACTCAAACTAAGAACCTCTACAGTTCACACATTAAATACTAGCTGAGTGAATGAGTGTTTTTTTTAAGAATAAATTAAATATGATTGCCTAGAGGATTGTTCAGTATAAAGTTTTATCTCAAAGTGAGAAATAAATCAGCTAATTTAATAAAGTCTGGTTTAGCTTTGTGATTCTACAATTGCTTAATATGATTGTTGAATATAAATGTTTAATATGAAGCAAAACCTGAATGACCAAGAGTCATTCATGTGAGGGGCAGGGAGAATTTCTCATTCATGTGGTCCCAGTATCTATCAGCCACCACTGTAATTTATCCAAAGCTCATGCCAACACACCATTTTTTTTCCAGATCACTGTTACCCCTCTTTTCTGGTTCCCTTTATCAGATGCCTATATGCATGCTCAAAATGAGGATGAAGTAGTATGGTCTCAGGGTTAGCTGAAATATCATCTGATTGACTATGCCTCCGGGCATTCTTACTGGCTTAGAAGATCATTTTTACTTCATTGTAGATTTTTGTAAGCAACTAAGACTCTTGCTAATCAAGTATATTGAAAATGCTAGCATACTTCAAAAATGATTCTTCTAATCAGCCTTTTTAAAAATAATGATACTAAATATGGTGTCCTGATTTATTTTCATGACAATTAATAAATAAAACCATGATAGTATTAGAAAGGACATGGGTAATTAGAAGACGTTAGAACTGAATGATCATAATTACCTGGCAAGAGATTTAGCAGTAAGTAATTGACCAGACAGGACTCTCCCAACAAACAACATTTAGAATAAAGAAGATGTGTACTTATTAAATATGCAGTTCTTTGGGGCACTTTGTGGTGGTGCAATGGGTTAGGACGCAGCACTGCAAGCTAGCTGCAGTCCAGTCAGTGGGAGTTCCATCCCCCGCCCAGAGGTGATCTACAAGGTGTGGCTTGGAGGATTCTCTCCTGACACGCCTGCCTGCTGCTCCCGCCTGCTGCTCCCGCAGTGTACTTGTCTATCTGCCTGTTCTTCTTCCCGGCTCTGACTCTGGTGAATCCTCTCACTGCCCCTGCACCTCTGGCCTGTACCCCAGTTCTGTGTGAATAAATAAATAAAATCTTTTTTAAAAATGCAGTTTTTTAATGAACATCCATTTAAAAACCACTATCAGGGTTTTCCTGTCTTATCAAGTATACAATTAAGTTGTAAACTCTCCCCATAATTATTCAGCACATAATAAATCCACAATAGAGAAATTAGGCAAAAAGAGAAATAAAATGAATACAGTTAAGAAAAAAAAACTATCACTCTTAGAGTGATCAGCTACTTTTTTAAGTAGAAATAATTTTTCTGATTTATTAAAACCTAAATTCAATATCAAGAATTATTAATTTCATTAAAGTAAGAACTATGTCTAGGCTTAAATATACCAAGCTATTTTCAAAACACAGTGGTACAGAAAACTCAGGGTTATAATTTTGGTCATATTATGATTTTTTTAAGTTTATAATAGTCATATATCTACCATTTTCAGAAGGCTTATTGTATACATGATAATGTGTTGAACATTTGCATTCATTATTTTATTTAATCTTAGACACAAAACCCTCTTCATTTTAAACAGTTAAGACTTATAAAATGTTTAAATTTTATAAACTAGAACCAATAATTGAAATTATATTGTGCTATACAAAATATAGATAATTCAGGGCAATTTTGACTTATATTCTATTTTTGTTTGTTTACTTACTATACAGGCAGTCAGACTATCACCCCTATTTCCCCTATAATTCTCTTTAAAATGCAAGATCATTCTGAAAGGTAGAATATAAACTGTGAATATTGAGATTCATCTTGGTTCTGATGAAATTATTTTCTAATCCTAAGGGAAAAGACTCTTGAAACACTTCAAACATCTCAATCCTCAAAAGTATCATTGCAATATTTTATGCAGTCAAATGAACAGATGGATTGGACATATTTTGAAATATATTTGGGACAGGAGGGCATGAAATGACAAGCACAATTGTATGAAGTCTAAATTTATTGAGCTGAACACTATCAGAGCAACATCTGGGCAGGTTATCACAGGTGACTAGAATATTGTGCTAATGAGTATGGTATCAAAGTTTAATAATCATAAGGCAGTTATTTGGAGAGCAGAACACAATCCTTCAAACAGAGCTTGCTTCCTAACCCCAGCCAGTTCTGCAGTGCACATAATTAACCTTACAATGAAAACTTGAGAGAGAAGGTTGACTCATCAAGACTCCTCATTAGCATAGAGAAAAAAAAAAACTACAAAGATATAACAACTGCCACTTTTTGAATATTTACAAAACTTAAAATGGCAATTTTAAGCCTTTCTAACTTTTTAATGGAAATTTTATGGAACCCAATTCTCTCATTAAGCAATTATTACTCTCCTTAAGCAATTATCAATTCACCTTCTAACTTGTTTGTTTATACCCCTAGAATTTTTTGCTACTATGCTTATCAATTTATTTTGAAAGAAATGCTATGTTACATAATTTTATTTCTAATGTATTTTAATGTATAGCTCTGGAAATTAGATCTTTTTAAACAATCATAATGCCATTATCATGCTCTTTAAAATTTATTATAATTTCTCATATTATCAAGTATCTATTTAGTATTCAACCTGCCCTTATTTATGAAATTCAGGGTCCACACTTCACAATTGTTAATGTGTGACTTGATTCTTTCCTTTTATGGCTTTTCCATTCATCTATATTCATGTATTCCTCCAATTTAAGAGTCAAAGAAAAAATAATCATACTTTTTTAGTCTCCCAAGTCAATATTTCTCTGATTGAATCTCGTATGTGTTTAACATGTTCTTCTGTGTATTGTAACCGCTATATGTTGGTAAATTACATTGCATCAATGATTGGTCTAATTACTAATATTTGTCAAGAATTTGATGTTGTACACTTCAAAAAAAACTGATATTCTTTTATTACTTTCATACGTGTTATGGACTGAATTGTGTTTTTAAAAATTCATGTTTCAGCCTTATTCCCAGTCCCAGGACAGAACCTTAAAAACTAAGCAAGGTTAAATAAGTCCATGCGAGTGGCCCCTAATCCAAGCAGACTGGTGTCGTTTTAGGAGGAGAATATTAGAGCATCCCAAGAAACACAAAGGATGGAGCACAGAGGGAAACATGAGAAGAAATGTTGAAAACTCAGCCTTTCCTCTGCAAACCAAGGAGAGAAACTGCAAAAGAAACAAAACCTGTTGACATATGATCCGGGACTTCCAGTCTTCCAAATTTTGAGAAGGTAAATTCTCAAGGTAAATTTAAGGCCCCTGGTGTGTGGTGCTATGTTATAGCAGTCTCAGCAAACTAATATAATTAATAAGGCAAGTGCCCAGGTTTTAATTCTATAATTTCTTCTTTGTTGTGAGGAATATTTCAGTAGTGAAGAAATCTTTCTCTGTTAATTATTTGGTTTAACATGAGGTGGGGTTTATTTTCACAAAAAAATAGCTTGGTAGATCAGAGCCCACTAAAGAAAGATTTATCAGTATAAATGATGATTTAAGTGCATCTGGTGATAAAATTTGTAGTAAGTACTTTGGCTTCCTCTCTGAAAAGTAACCCTTGGAAACTATAGGGAAAAACAGAAATTCCAGAAACCTATACAACATGGATGTGGGAAACTCCTGGGGAGGGGAAAGATATACTAAAGTCATTTGTCTGGAGCAGAGGTAATTCAGACTTGGTAGGGGACACTAGACAGCAACAATGAGGGAGCAGCATGTTTTAAATTCAGTTCTTGCCTCTTGTATGTATTGATTTGTAATAGCATTGCCTAGCCTTTTCCTGTAGAAATTTATGCACTCACACATGTAATTGACTAATATGGGGTGGGGTACAACATTTATAAAGGGAATATTTTAGGAAAGAAGGTGTCTCATAGCTATGTGAAGCAAAAAATAAAAATGGAAGTAGTGATGTAAGTCATAATATTTATATAGGTAATCCAATATTTTTCTTTCAATTTCTTATTACATGATCCTTGCTCACTATATGCTATTTATGATTTAGACAGGCTTCAAATATATTGCAAACTAAATTACTAACTGGAATAATTTGCAGTTTCATATTGAGAGGATAATTATGGTGAGAACTTTAATTAGAATATAGGTCTTCTTCTCCAGTTCTCCAGGTGTGGATTATGAAATGTATTCTGTCTTTTTTTTTTTTTAAGATTTATTTATAAGGAACTGGGGTATAGGCCAGAAATGCAGAGGGTGAGAGGATTCACCAGAGACAGAGTGGGGAGCAGAACAGACAGATG
>NW_004567113.1:4631634-4634064 GCF_000260355.1 Condylura cristata
TTTTTTTTGACATTGCCATTGGTCGATGTCCTCGCTAAGTGTTTTAAATCATAGGAGTACAGCTTTAAGTAAGGAGATCACAACTTCCCCCATACTTTCCTCATTTTGTTGTATGGCTGTGATGAGAATGCAATATGCTTCTACATTCTAGAATTTATTCTTGACATGAATGAAACCACCCATTTCTGAGCGCGTCACCATTTAGGGAGGGTTTTATGGGGTGCTTCAGCTCACTCATAACTGTCAAAGAAAGTGAAAATTATATTCTGATATTTTAAAGTGAAGGAAACAAATAAAAATAAGTTACTATTTAGCAAAACTCAACACACTGGTTAGGTCACAATAAACCACACACATTAATTCACATATGCATTCTATATTTTAGGACAAATATAATCCTTTGCTACACTATTTCCTCAGTCTGGTTACAATTATCCCTTTATAACTGAATGACAGTGTGAAGGGCTATTAAGCATTAAAAACTAGTATGCAGTGAGCAGTCTGGTATTACTATTCCCTCACATGTGGTTCATTGTTATTGTGCATTGATTCTGAAGTGCTGAAGTGATTTAATCAAAACATAATGCACTGATTGAAACCTGAGTCCAAAAGTTAATATGACACCACACTGCCTTTCTTATTTACAAAGAAAAATGCATTTTAAAAAGTGGTATGACATTAAATGAATTTTCTTCGTCTATACAACATCTGTTGGAGTTATAATTACCTAACTTGACATTGCAATCTACCTGCCCTGAGTATTTAAGTGAAAATTGACATTTAACAGATGCATGATGGTTTTTAATCAATAATTGGCATGTAAAAAACAATTTGCCAATTAAGACAATACCTAAAACTACCATAATAAGCCTTTTACATTATATATAAATCTTTGAAAATCTAGTTATTGTTTGATGCATTTCAAAATCTTTTTTTTTTCTTCAGTAAATACTTATTATTTAAATAGAACAGTTAGCAACACACTCTCAGAGCCTCTCCCAACTGGCATTCATTTGACCTACAGCACAATAGGTGATTTTAGTGACCATTTTCTCAATTTTCACATGAGTGGTAATTAGCTCTTACCAATTGAAATTCATAGCAGAGAAGATAATTATATACAAAGGATGCTCTAAGTATTAGGCTTAAAACTCATTGAGCAAATGTTTCTAAGGTTGACTAACACTACAAAGATTTACTTTCAGAAGAACTCATATACTTTACATCAGATTCTGAAGAAATAAACAAGACCTGTTAATCTAGAAATAGGTCCTTTGAGAATAAAGATATAGGAAACATTGTTCTTGTCTAGAATTGATAACAAAGGAGTAGTAAATGAACACGAGAATGACCAGTCATTAAGTTTACATTCTATATGATATAACTATGTACTGATATAAATATTTACCATACTATAATATAGAGATTAAATTGATAAATCATGTTACCATGTGCCAATGAAGAAATAAAATCAAAAAGTAGATATTTTTCCACCTGTTGTAGAAAGGAATACTTAGGGAAAAGGTGGTACTTGAATTATGAGGAGGGAGTAAATAACAAGAAATGGCAGAAAAATCCAGTTTGAAGAAAAGCACATACAAAAACATTGACTAACTGTGATAAATAGCACATTCTGAAGGAAGGTGACAGAAAATATGGAAACACTTAGAGTATTAACTATTTTCGTGTTAGAGGCTTACCTAGATTTATACTCCTATTATATATTATATATATCAGCTGCCATAATAGCACTTTAGATAGGCTATCTCACTTATATCCCACAAAAACCTATAGAGCAGGTTTACAGTTTCATAATAAAGGTAATTGAGACTCAGAGCAGTTAATAAATTTCCCCAAGGTCACAAAAATAATAGCTGGGATTAGAAAGATTTGCACACACAAAAACAAATAAAAATAAACAAATACTTATCCAATTAGTACCAGCTTGATCACTATATTTTCATAACCACTTTACAAATTCAGCACTATCAGTCTTGCAGAAGTTCTACCTTCCCTGGTCATATTACTATTTAGTATATCTTCTGCAGTTGCAGAATGATCTGATCGCAGTGCTATTAAAGCATATAACATCCATGGTGGAAGCAATGGTTATGGAAGATTAGTTTGGAAACACAGTGAAAATGCTGTGAAGGGAAAAGGCACTAGAGGTACAATAATCAGTTAAGAAACAAAGAAATTTTCCCATGAATGATAAAGCTGCAAAGGGAAGAGGAAAAGAAAAGGAAGAAATGAAAGAAATAATTAGGAATCAGAGAATAAAGGAAAAAGAAGATGTAGTCATTAAGTACAAGGAGGACAGACAAAAGGGAGGAACTTGAAGTCAGGGCACTGGAAATAATAAAAATGTCAGAATAGGGCCCTCCCTGGTGGCACAGCGGGTTAAAGCACAGCACTGAGAATCTAAAGCCA
>NW_004567113.1:4634709-4644257 GCF_000260355.1 Condylura cristata
AATGTAGCTGTTTCAGTGCGAGTTCAATCCCCTGCCTGGAGGTGATCCACATGGCACAGCAGACCTCTCCTGTCTCACCCACTGTACTTTATTGATTTGCCTGTTCTGCTCCCCACTTTGTCTCTGGTGAAGTCTTTTACATCCCCTGCACCTCTGTACCCCAGTTCTGTATGCATAAATAAATCTTTAAAAACTAATTTTTAAAATTAATTGATAAAATAACATTTAAATACACATATTAATGTATATATACATATATTTACAATGTAAATATATATTATAGCCTGGATGTTATGGGCCCAGACTTTGGAGACAAACTGAGTAGTGTCCAAATCCTAGTTTACTTCCTTATAGCTGGATAATCCTTCGAATATTATCTGCCATCCTTTTCCATCTCTTTAACTCTACATGGTAAGTACAATCTCACTTTCATCTTGTGGTTGCTTTGAGAATTAAATGAGTTATATGTGTAAGTTGTTTTTGCTCCTCCACTTTTTGGGACACCAGCCTACCTCTATCTTTAGTTGTTGTGGTGCTTAGTCATTATTAAATCAATTCCATTATGATCACACAAGTCCATTCTCTGACTAGAGAGATTGAATTGAAAAGGGAAAATGATCCAAACAAAGGCAATAAATGATTTCTGTCCAGGGGGCTTTCCTTGGTGGTACAATGGGCTAATGCATTGCATTAGGAAGCTCTCCAAAGTCACTGCAGCACCAGTTTGATCCCGGGACAGGGAGCTGACCCACATGGCATGGCAGACTTCTCCTGACCTGCCTGCTGCTCCCTTCAGCAGTATATTTCTGTAGATCTGTCTGTTCTGTTCCCCCCTATGTCTCTAGTGAGTCCTCACACCCACCACACCTCTGACCTGTACCTAGTTTTCAAAGCATAGATACATAAACATTAAAAAAAAAAAAATGTCTGCTCATCCATGAGCTAGTTTCTGGAGTAATTTGGGTAAGAGACAGTTCCTGTTTGCTGGAATTGTGAAATATGAAGGCCGAGCCTAGTGCTGCAGTTTTGTCACCACATGTGGAGAATTTGCCTGGGAAGGAAGCCAAAACAGAGAATCACAGGGCTGATTAAATGGAGAAAGATGGACAGTTCCCTAATGACATTGCTTGAGTACCCAAATTAAACTGTACCTCCTGCGTGCTGTCCCTAGAGCTCCCCAATTATACAGCCAATAAGGCTTTTTTTTTTTTTTTTGGTATAAACTTAGAATATTTTACTTCAAGCAACCTTAAACGTCTTGACATAAATATGATTTTTGTTGTTGTTGTTGTCTTGGATAGTGAAAAAGAAGTAATTTTCAAAATTTAATTTTGGGTTTCTCAAACTTTAGGCAGTAGCTATCTTGGTTCAATAAATGTTTTGTGAAACAATAGTTTAATTCATCTTCCTATCTTATTATACAATATATTTTACATTGATTTTCTGGTCTAGATGCATTTTACTGATTTTTTTTTAAGATTTATTTATTTATGCATACAGAACTGGGGTACAGGCCAGAGGTGCAGGGGCGGTGAGAGGATTCACCAGAGACAGAGTGGGGAGCAGAATAGGTAGACTAATGAAGTACACTGCTGAGGGGAGCAGCAGTGATAACTTATCTTAAGACAAACAAATACAACTTTTAACTGAAGAATTCACTTAATTCATTAACATTATTCAACATTCTTGTTTGCATTTCTTTCAACAAGCTTACATTTCATTTAATAGTTTTCAAACAAACTCAAATAATTTTTTCAATCAAAATTTTACATAGGACTCTCCCTGGTGGTGCAGCAGGTTAAACGCACAACACTAAGAAGCTAAAGCCACTTCAGCATGAGTTTGATCGGGGCTTCCCGGAGTTGACCACATGGCGCCTCTCCTGACACCCCGCTGCTCTCCTCAGCAGTGTACTTCATCTATCTGCCTGTTCTGCTCCCCACTCTGTCTATGGTGAATGATCTCACCATCCCTGTGCCTCTGACTTGTACCCCAGTTCTATATGCACAAATAAATAAATAAATAAAAGAATTAAATTGAGTGCTTTGCTAGAAGTCAAAATGCATTATATATCTACTTCACTCTATATATTTATTAATGTCTTAAGTCTCCCAAATATGCAACCAGTTTTTTTTTTTTCTGGCACAATTTGCTCTGTATTAACCTATTTTATTTGTTTCTCGTGGCTATGTAATCCTTTCTTAGATTATTTAAACCAAGCTTGTGATAGCATTTTAAAATAATTTTCCATTTTTTACCTTCTTACTTAAATCAATAAAGTTAATTGCATTTAAGAAAATAATGCTATTTGTCTAAAGCATTCTATAAGGGATTATGTAGATTGGGAAAAAGAGATATTAAAGTTAAGGTACAGAGAGAGGTAACTGAACTTTGGAAGTAGCATGAATTGGTGAATCTCATATACAGTAAATGAGTCTGAGACTTAAATACTAGGTGACTCCAATACAACTTCTCCAAATATTGGTTTTAGAGATTCCCAAAATGGCTTTATTTGAATATAGTTTTTAATTACTAGTCCCATAACTCACCTCAGGAAAAGAATGAAGTATAAATTTTCATAAAATTTCTCTTTACTAAGTTGTGACTAACAATAGGTTCAAAGTGTATACTTAATCTTTATATTCCATAGTACATGCTGAACAGGACAGTTTAGTCCAAGGTAACAAATAATATACTCAGATCTGTTTATATTATATAGACCCTTGATCACTCTTAACATTAAGACATTATATCTGTCTGTCTGTCTGTCTATCTACCTACCTACCTACCTATCTATCTAGTATGTGCTTTATAACTAAGGAAAAGACACACAATTTTCAAGTTAGCACATGGAAAATACAAATGAATTTTGATTCTCCCTACATAATCAATATATAACCACTAATTACAACTGATTTTAAGCTGTAAATTCTATGTGGGCTAGATATATATGGTCAATCAGTCATCCTGAACTATCTGAGAACTTGTTCAGTAATAAACTCACTGTCCTGCCTTTTTACCTGCTACTATGTCAGTTTTCTATTTTTGTAAAATAAAGAAAAAAACAGACAATGAGACCAAGGTTAAAGAAGGAGAAAAGACTAGATTACAATGGTTTGATTTTGGTAATTTGGTTATTAGGTAGTAGAGTGTATAAGCTAAGTGTTGTTTCAGTAAGTAGAGGTGACTAAGTGTTCTGTCATAATTTGATAACTATGGTAACTCTCCAAAGTGGAGTACATTTTCATTTCAGAAAATTTGATTTGATTTTGAGCATGCTACCTTGATTCTTAACTTTTGATATGAGAAAGAAATGTTTACCATAACTAAATGGACTATCGAATTTAGAGGTTTGTCTTTTTTATCTGTTGATGAAAACAAAGATTGTGCAAAAGCAAGCAGACAAAATAATTTTATCTTAAAGAAGTGGAAATATCACTATGACATTCTATCTACATTAAATATATATTTTATAATATGATCTTACTTATAGCCTTTGAAAAATATAAAATTATGTGAAATATGAGGAAATACAAAAAGATGGGGCAGGCTTAAAGGAAAGCAAAGATAAAAAAGATTAGATGATGTGAAAAAAGAAAACAAAACCGAAAAAAATAAGAAAGAACTTCAATTGCAGAATAAAAGTAAATTTGGGTGTGAATGCAAGTAATGTATAATAATTATTGAATCATTTACATTGAGAAACAATTTGAAAACTCTCTAAGAATGCAAAAAAAGATGAAAGAATAAAATAATGAGAAATCTGACCAATAGAGATAAAAATATTACCTAAATTTAAATGCAATGTAAGTTTTTCAGAAATATGTCAATGAAAATAGATCCAATACTTGAAGAAACAACGAACAACCAAATTTCTAAGGAAAGAAAAATATTTTTCACCAAGTCACAGGTAAAAATGTATTAAAAATATTTTAGAAGTAATCTTGTGTCTTTTCCTAAGTTATAAAAAATTTTTCTCCTTGCATGTAAGCCCCAAAACAGATTTTCCACAAAGAAAGAAAAAATAGCTTTAGTTTAAATAAAGGTTTCTTAAGTTTTCTTCTCCTTATAAGCAAATGTCAGAAAAATGCATGTGTTCAGATTTTTAGTAAAATCCCAAGAATGCCAAATTGTTGTTCATGAGAAAAGGCAGTGAAAAACATTTTCAAATTACACTGAATGAGTATGTGTGTGTGTGTGTGTTCCTTTTTTCTACTCTTCCTTTGGCAGGAGAATTCATCAATGACTGAAAAGAATCCAAATACAGAATTTAGAGAATAGTAAATATAACAGTAAAGAATGATGGAGATAGTTTAGGAAGCAATTTTATATATAAAGCTATGAAAAATTAGGGGCCTCCCTGGTGGGACAATTGGTTAAAGGTAGCCCTATGAAGCTATTTGCCACTGCAGCACAAGTTCAATCCCCAGCCAAGGAGGTGACCCACATGGCAGGGCAGACCTCTCTGACCTGCCCATTGCTCCCCTTAGCAGTGTGTTTCAGTGGATATTGCTGTTCTGCTCCGCATGCTGTCTCTGGTGAATACTTTCACTTTCACCCCCCTCCTCCTCCACACACACACACCTCTGGACTATACCCCAGCTCCTGTGTATGCAAATACATCTTTAAAAAATAAATGTTAAGAAAAAATAAGTCTACAAAAATGCCAAAATCTTCAAGGAATAACTGATATTATCAGAACACATACTAGAAACATCAGTCCAACTGAAAAGGGAAGTAAAAAGACTTTTTTTATAGTGATAATGGGGTAATACAACTTATAAAAGGGAGCAGCAGCTGTATATAGCTTTTGGCTGTCACACACCCACATTGGAGAAGAAGTGAATGACCAGAGATCCAGAAAGCAAGAGTACATGGCTGTAGAGTGTCAGAAGTTGGCACAAAACTACTGTCTTGAAGTTGAAACTTATAATACAGAATAACTACCACTTGACTTGCATCAGAACACCTGATAGGCCTCATTGAAATGTTTACTAATAAAGACTATACTAAGAGACCCAACACAGCTGCTACCTCTACCTCAGGCTGAGAGATAAACTAAATGCCTGCCTCTTCTCCTACACTCTCCCCAAAATAAATGCTTCACAACATGAAATTCAATTTTTTTTGGCTACTTTGGTGATATTTTGCTGCCTATTACCTGGTCCTCTTTTATATCTACTCCACCTTGTTGGTACTAGTTCCCCAACAATTCCAACAGAAATAAAAACAATAGTTTACAACCTGTCCCTAATAAAATCTATAAAACAATTTTAAGTGAAGAAACAGAAGACTGCTGTACTAATGTCAGAAATAAAAAGAAGCATTGACTCTGTGGTGTTACATGTATGACAGGAGGTTAATTAGGATAATATTCCTGGAAAAACTGATGGAACTTAAAAAAGAGAGAGTATAAAGGAATGAAACAGAGCAACAAGGGAAACAAAAACTGGCCAAGAAAATACGCACATAATGTAATGGTCACAGTCTGAGTTCTTCATCAGCATGCACAATTGCAAGATTACTCAGATTAAGAGAACACTCATGGGATTTACTTAAACCAAGGAAAAACAAAGAGTTATTGAGGCCAACAATGGTCATTTACCTCACCAGAAGCAGTGTCCAGTGTTTTAAGTCCTAAACACAGTGTTTTAAGATGCCAAGATGGCATCTTCCCACCACTGTGGACATGGAACATACAACAGCCAGCTATCAGTCGGGATCTAACTCTTGAAGACAGCAGGAGACAGGAGATGCTCACAGGAGCTGCTGAGGCTCCAATGCAACACCAGCAATCAACACTCTAAACAGCAGCATCTGCAGCAGAACCACTCAACAAGCATGTCTGTTCCAGGTCTTTACCTTCTCTCCTAGGCTGTAGCAACAGCAAAACTGCAGACAGTTTCAGTAGCTCTGTGAGGATGGCTACTGGAGGCCTCTCCATGTCACTCAGAGGTCTGCAACCAGCCGTCTGGAAGAGTCTCAAGGTGGGAGCAGAAATTTCCAACCTTGGAGTCACTGAATGTCAAAAATGCTGAAATACCAAAGGCTGAATCCTAAACTCTCAATCCTGGGGATGAGTCCCTTATATTTTTTATCAAGTCTCCACCACCACTGAAAATTTGTTCACATTTTCCATGTGGCTATTCATCCTCACCAGCAGCCCTCTTAAGGGGCTGTAAAAGCCTTTGGTGTCAGCCAGTGGTTACAGAACAACATTATTACGGCACAGGTAAGGCTAGATCAAGAAGAATCATATGATTACATTTAAAGAGTCCCCATTGTTCTCTTCAGATAAAAATCAAGGAAAATAGAAGATAAAGAAAAAACCTCCCCGAAAACATGGAGCCAAATTCAATAGAAAACAGTGAACAGAGATACAGAATAGGGCCTGATAAAACACTGTTATATGCTCCTGAGTAAGGAGCTTTCATGGCATTTTCTTAATTTCAGAATTATTGTGTCTATTTGACTTACTTCTCTGAACTTCAAATTTTACTGGCATAGAAAATCTTTCTCAGAGTGCTTCCTCTTGCAGAGTGTCTTCTTTAGCAAATGCTTCTTTTACAGAATCCTCTCTAATGAGTATAATCTAGTTCAATAGAATCATCTACATTATATATATTTATAATTACCACGTATCAACTTATGTTTTCTTCCAAAAATAGATTTGCAAGTGAGAAAATAAAGGATACCTTACTTTTTGTACATGCACAAAGACAAAATAATTGTTTCTATATTAGATCTTTTAGCTGAGGTATATTAATTTCAGTATATTTTAAATGCACTTAAGAATAATCATTAACTTTTTAAATATTTGTCAATTCTGAATCACAAATGAAGATTAAAAACTTGCATTGCAAAAGAAAGAAAGATCATAGTCTTCCAGGCAAACATACAACAGTAAGAATAAAACAAGAATCAAGAAGAAAAAACACACATAACATTAACAGATATATCTTGAATTAAATTAACTAGATCTCTATCTTTGCTTAGGATGTAATTACTTGGAAAAATATGACTCTCTTCCTGACAAGAAAAGAAGTTGGGTGCACAACAAAACCATAACTCATCTCAGCTCCATCAGTGACATAAAATTGCAGAAAATATTCTAATGTGAAATACAGGGTGAAACAGGCTTCATCCAGGACTGACCAGTGTGGACTAGGAATTCTGACTTAGCAGAGGAGGTTCATAGAATGAGGATGGAGGCATCATTAAAGTAGGTAAGATTTCTGCTAATTTTTAAAAGAAATTTCCTATACTGAGTATGGGCTTACATCAGTGTGAAAGCATAAAGCCTTCCAAAAGTGTTCAGAGAGGCTTCTTAAAGATGTGCTGAGCAGGCTTTTCCCAGAAAGTGTCATCTTGACATGTGTATCATAAGACCATCAAGACCATACAGTTTCAAGACCACTACCAGACCTACAAGTGATGAGTAATAAGTAGAAGCTCCCTTACACTGAGGAAACACAACAGCATAAAAATGCACTTTCTGAGGCAAAAATTCAAAGGGAAATCTAATGTTGAATAATAGCCAGAAATTTTCACTATTAACCCAACCCAAACTAAAGCATACAATTTCATAGGGAACTTGATACCCTTAGTTCATTGACTACCAAACCAAATGTAAATTAAGATTAAATAACAGTTTGACATAATACTCCACAATTAAAACCAAACAGAACAGACATACCCCTTTCCAGGGATGTATACTATTTACCTTAACCTTCACTATATTTATATAATACTGAACTTTCATTCACATATTACAAGATGCAATAAAGGACAGGAAAAAAAAGTTCATGAATATGTGAATGTCAAGCAGAGAGAAGATTCATTATAAAGAACTAAGTAGATTTTTTAGAAATGATCATCAGCAATTACTCTATTGTAAAAAAAGGGAAAAAATACTATCATTAATGGACTCATTCACTGATTTGAAACAGCCATAAAAATATATAATGAGGCCCTCCCTGGTGGCGCAGCGGGTTAAAGCACTGCACTAAGAAGCTAAAAAGCCACTTCCCGCCTGCCCCGGAAGTGACCACATGGCGCGGCAGACTTCTCCTGACCCACCTGCTGCTCCCCTCAGCAGTGTATTTCGTCGATCTGCCTGTTCTGCACCCCACTCTGTCTCTAGTGAATCCTGTCACCCTCCACATCTCTGGCCTGTACCCCAGTTCCATATGAATAAATAAATCTTTAAAAAAAACTACTATGATTTTTAATAAAATACATATATATATATATAAATCTAAAGGAAATAAAGTTAATTTTGTCCACAAACTTGAATTCCTCTGAAATGTCTTGTATTAAGTTTGGGGACTTAGTCACTAGAAAGAATTTCTCACTGTTCCAAAATACCAGATATTTTTCCTCCAGAATGTGCGATGTTTATTTTCTAAGGAATTATTTTGAAATGTGCCAAGAGTACATTGGTATTAGAAGTGGATGAATGGGAAAGTCACACATACAATAAATTTTAAAAAGTGAAGGTTACACTTCAAGGAGATAAAGTTTTCCTTGACACTCATTTCAGATTTCTGGCATTTCCATTATGCTTAAGCCTTTAGTGACCAACATAGAAAAATAAATTAAGGGTGTAATGGTAGGAGCATTTGGGTTTTTCATCTGGAAATGGCTTGGAAGCATACACAAAGATTTTAAAATAGCATATAAAAGACACTATTGAATATAGCTTCTAAAAATCTCTGTTTAAAGGCAGTAGTTTGAATTTAAATTGTAGTCTGATCCTTATGATCCTTATTTCTTTCTTTTCTTTTGAGACACATTTATTTGAACATATAAGAATTGGCGTATAGGCCAGAGGTAAAGGGGTTGAGAAGATTTGCCAGAGAAAGAATGGGGAACAGAAAAGGCATAAGTACACTGCTGAGTGGAGCAGCAGGCAGGACAGGATAGGTCTGGCATACCATATGGGTTACCTTCTCTGCCAGGGATTGAACTTGTGCTGTAGTGGGTATATACAGCTTCATAGAGCTGCTTCATAACTCTTTTTGCCATCAAGAAGGACCCCAGCTCTAATACTTATTCATTTTGTGACTTTGAACAATTTTGAACATGAGTTCCTTATACGATAGCATACACCACTGTAAATGAGAGAGAAGCACTCTTTCCATGTGAACCACTGCATATGTCCTGCAATAAACATTAGATATTATTATTAATGAGAAATGCAAAAAAAAATCTAGTGTAAGAATAGTTATTCAGTTAATATAGAATTTGAGGAACTATAGCATATGGGGAAATGCAAAAAATACAGTTGATGAAATTTTATACTCTAAAAAAGACAACATGAATATATGAAGTAAAATTTTAGAAATATGAAGAGAAGTAAAGAAATATATATTAAGATTAATATACACAAAGAGTTAAAGATAGAATTGTATATGAAGCAGAAACAATTAAAGTTTACTAGTCATCTTTGGCTGATATGCAGGGGCTCTCCCTGGTGGCCAACATGTTAAAGCACCGCCATAGGAAGCTCTTGGAAGACACTGCAGTACAAGTTCCATCCCCTGCCA
>NW_004567113.1:4644517-4673509 GCF_000260355.1 Condylura cristata
ATTTATTCATATAGAACTGGGGTACAGGCCAGAGATGCGGAGGGTGAGAGGATTCACCAGAGACAGAGCAGGGATCAGAACAGGCAGATCGAGGAAGCACACTGCTGAGGGGAGCAGTGGGCGGGTCAGGAGAGGTCTGCCACGCCATGTGGTCTCCTCCAGGTCAGACGGGAATGGAACTCATACAGAAATGGCTTAAGCTTCTTAGTGCTGTGCTTTAACCCGCTGCGCCACCAGGGAGGGCCAGCATATCATTTTTAATAATATAATAGTTTATTTTTACATCATGTTGTGCCTTTTTGAATCTCAGTTGTAATCCCTGTGGGCTACCCATCACCAAATCACCTGTGTGCCATCACCATAGTCCGGTATACTTCCCTCCCCCAACTGTTTTTGATCCCATTCTCCATTTCACCCCTGTAAAATGCCTCTAGTATATTGCTATTCATTATTATTATTATTTTCTCACCTGGACCTTTATACTCCTGCTATGAGTGAAACCATTTAGTATTTTTCCTTTTCTTTCTGGCTTATTTCACTAAACATGATCTTTTCTAGCTCCATCCATGTTGCTGCATAAGGCATTTATTTATTTATTTATTTTTGGTTGCTGACTACAGCATATTTTTAAGCTTACACAGAACATTAAATTTAATTTAGTAAATCAAAACAATAACACATATTTTGAAATTATGAACTAACACTTACAAAATAAAAATAGTAGGACGTTCACATTTGTTGACAAAACTCCAGTAGCAATAGACAGTAATAACAGATATGTTCTTAAAAACTAAAAGAAGATTTAAATAAAGGTCTCTGCTAAAGCTCAATGGTATAAAAGCATATCTGACATACTTAGAAAACAGAAATATTTACTCAAAATTTAGAGTAAAGGCAAACATCTCAAATGAATATTCAAGTACATATCATTATTAAACATAACAAAACTAAAATAAAAGAGCTAAGCATTCTACTGTAGAAGTGAAAAGAGTAGCAAAATAACTGTTTTGCAGGATAAAGAATGGAGAATTGGGTATTAATGGCTGAAATTAATAATGGGAAGGAGGGATGCAATACAGTAAAATTAATACAAAGAAAAGAAACCTAAGAAATGGTCTTTTAGGCCCTCCCTGGTGGAGTAGCGGGTTAAAGTACATCACTAAGAAGCTTAAGCCACTTCTGCATGAGTTCTATTCCTGCCTGCCCGGGAAGTGACCACATGGCGTGGCAGACCTCTCCTACCTCCCCTCCCCCCCACCGTTCCCCTCAACAGTGTACTTCATTGATCTGCCTGTTCTGCTCCTTAGTCTGTCTCTGGTGAGTCCTCTCACCCACCGCATCTCTGGCCTATATCCCAGTTCTATATGAGGAAATAAATAAATCTTAAAAAAAAGAAATGGTCTTTTAAATCATTCTTAAAGTGAATGAAACTGTTTCTTATAAGATCATTTAAGAATAAAGAAGGAATACACACACACAAGTAAAATCTCTAGGTATGAAATTATCATGGTTATAAGGAAGTTTGTTTTTTTTTTCATTAAAAGGTCTAAAAATAAAGTTCCACAAACAAACTTTATTCATGAAAATAATTCTATTTTTAAAGGTTTACACTGTGAAGATTGTTTCAAGAAGACTTAAAATTTTCTCTTGGAACAGATGATCCTTATAGTATTTTAAAACTTCAGAGAAAAAGAAAAAAAAGTAATAACTATGTTATTGGATCCAATTTTATGTATCTCTCTACCTATTCACTTTGGTAGTGTCTTCCCACACTAACTATGGTTTTGTCATTTTATTAGTCAAAAGGAGAATAATAAACTTAAACTGACACTTGCAAGCCATGAATATGGTTAAACATTTTTCTTGGATGGCTGTGCTATAATGAGCACAAGCATGGACAAAATTACCAAAGATATATGAGAAATATGTGAAAGAAAAATGAGTTATCCATTTGAAGATATTCTATATCAACTCTCTCTTAGGTGATCTTCTGGCCAATCCATGTGAGATCAAGCCCAGCTGAGATAAGTCAAAGTACAACACTGATGTAGAATCAGTAGAATCAACCAACAAACTCATATATTCATGAGAAATACTAAAAGCATTTTTAAGCTGAAGGATAGCCCTCCTCAAAGTGTTTATTTAGATTGGCTTCCTCAAGATGTCCAGAACAGACCTTTTAAACTGCATTATTTTGGTCTGTAGAAAATTTTCAGCTGAGGCCCACTGAGTACCTTCAGGATTCTAAGTACATACACACATACATACATGCATACATTCATAAAATTATCACCTACTAAATTATCTAGAAAAATCTAGCAAAATTTAGATTCAGAGCAATTTCTAGATATAACCTTTCATCTCAGAAACCTATGTATATGGCACGGCAAACATCTAGCTACAAAACATCAGATTTTTGCCATATGAGTCACCTTTTTCACTCTTTTAAGTGCTGGGTCTCTATCTCATTTTGTAACTCATAATTAACAGTGTCAGTTGGAATAATTTACAGGTATTATATTCTCTATACATGTCATTTATTTATTTTCTCTTACTAATCTGTCTGATGTTAATTTGTTTGCCTCACTAGTCCAGGAAAAACCTAAAGTCATAAGGGGAAAATTTCCCTCTATCCTGAGAAAGCACTAATTTAGGGATGGTTTCTTAAACATTATCACAGTGATAGCCAATAATAGCCTTCCCAACGGTTAAATATAGTCTCATAAACCAGATGCTGACATAGGACCCAAGAAGCAGAAAAAAAGAAAATCCCTATCATATGAAATTACCGTATTAATTAGTAATATATTGAATGCAATTTTTTTTTGCTTTTTAAAATAACATAGTAACTAAATCTTAAATATCCAAAAATCTTTCATGAGTAAATCAAAAGTGAAAAACTGAACTGAGTAAATCCCAATACAATTAGATGAAATGCAACTTCAACTTAGTCTCTGCTTAAAATTTCAACATGAGGCCCTCCCTGGTGGCACAGCGGGTTAAAGCACTGCTCTAAGAAGCTTAAGCCACTTCCACATGAGTTCAGTCCCTGCCTGCCCCAGAGGAGATCCACATGGCGAGGCAGACCTCTTCTGACCCGCCTGCTGCTCCCCTCAGCAGTGTACTTCGTCAATCTGCCTTTTCTGCTCCCCACTCTGTTCCTGGTGAATCCTCTCACCTCCGCATCTCTGGCCTGTACCCCAGTTCTGTATGAACAAATAAATAAATCTTTAAAAAAATTCAACATTAAGTTCAAATATAATTTATTAACTTACTAGAATGTACAAATTTCCAATAATCAATTGTGTTATGTAAAGTTTGAATAAAATGAGGAGCAAGACAACTGAGTGTATTTTGATACTAATATTTAATATTAAAAAAATTAATCACTTAAAGTTTGATAAGATAAATAAGGGACTTCACCAACAACATGGCAAAATATGAAATTCTGCTAAACCATAACAGGGAAGTACTAAATTCAACTACAGAAAAACTGAATTTTTTTCTTAGGAAACTTCACCTGTTCATTGCTAGCAACTGGAAAGTAAAACACAGGTATCTTGATCTAAAGTTGGTGGTCACTGTTAGAGCAGAACAGGAGGAGGTAAAGATAATTCTACATAGGTATGAAGTGGCCACACCAGTCAACATTAAGTCGGTCAAGTCATCTGAAGACCAAGCACAGACTGGGTGCATACAAAGGGCAAGAAGTTATTTTTAGTGAGGGGGTAGTGCAGACAAACCTCACTTGAACACAGGTGTTGATACTATTGGTTCACTTGCAGGAAATGGAGTGTCAGCAGGTTCCCCTTTGGGAACTGAAAGTAAGGAAGTGTTGCTACATGACACACATCGCATGTCCTGCCCTTAGAGAGGTGTGGTAAGGAGGTGAGTAGTTGAGTTTGGATTCTGTCAAGTAGTAAACAGTATTTGCTTTGTTGAGCAAGGACAGAAAAATAAAATAGCCCTCCCCCTTTCTTTCTTTTTTTTCTTTTTTTAAGATTTACTTATTTATGCATACAGAACTGGGGTATAGTCCTGAGGTGCAGGGGCAGTGAGAGAATTATCAAATGATTACTGAATATTAAAGTATGAATAGTAATTAAAAGTCCTTAGGCCAATATGAGTTCAGCAACAACAAACTAAGCCAAATAAGTTTATTATTTAAAAACAAATCATACATTGAACCAGAGGCAAATCTTGGGAACTGAAGATGCTTCCCTAGATTTTAATGTCTATATTCTGTTTTCTGTAATGTGGAATTATCATCAACCTGTACAGCTGTTAGGGAGCAAATTAGTTGACATCTGGAAAACATTTGTACAGTGCTTATGATATATGTGCATTTACCCAGTAAAAGGAACAAACCAGTAATACTTCTGCAGTGTCAATTGCACAAATCTTCACATAATATAGAGTGTAATCAAAGTTGATGGGTGCATTTTCTTAGACATGCATTTCATTTTCTTTCTACAGTGAAAGTTATCCTCTTTCCTAAAGTTCAACTGAACAGAGTAGTGTGGCTTTCTCTTACTCATCAGTCAATATGTCACCCTCAGCCCCAAGCAGCAGACCTTCCTCTTTTTAATCATTCTTCTTGATTTAATCATGGTTGTTAGGATTCCTTTATGCTGCTTTCAGATATTTTCTTGACTTTGTTTTTCTATTAAACTCATGAGCAATTTTCTTAGATGTCTCTATTTCTTTTATAATTGTTTCTATTTTAATCTACTACTTCCATCAGTTTACATAGCCCATGTTCAACAGCAAGCCCCTGAGCAGTTTCACTGAACTAAAATATCCCAGATTTTCTTCTTGATCAGCACCATCTGTGATTTTATGGTCCGAAGTCCATTTTTCACAGTTTCCCTTTCCGTTTGAGTTGTCTTCACTGTACTACTATCTAAGCTCTTACACATTCTTTAAATGTTCTGAAATGTGGATTTTTAACAGCTAGTACTTTCTGATTCTGTGTTTATTCTGAATCTATCAAATTGATTGGGACAGTGTTTCAGGTAGCTATTCAATCTTTACTCAAACATCTCTATTATATACTGTCTGGACTATGACTATTTTAACAATAACATCAACAACAATAAAAATGATCTAACTTTATAGAAATATATTTTTTCTGCTCTATTTTTCCCATCTCTTAGGGGAAAGGCATTTTGCTGTCCATCTATAAAATATTTCTAGAAAAAACCTGAATGCATAAGTTCTAAAGCTAGTTGTCATTTGTTATTAAGATGTATTCAACATCAGTTCAGTGTTAGGTCTCTGGAGCCAGACTTCCTGGTAGATATTACATGTTACCATTAACTAGTTGTATGAATTCATGCTGTAGGGTTGTTAAAAGTTTAAATAATTTAGTACAAATAGAAGACAGTAGTAGCACATGCCTGGCATATGGTGAGAGCTGTCATTTCTGTCACTTTGTAAGTGGTTTAAAATACAAAATGAGCAAGAGGATGACTGCAAAATTTAAAGTTGGAGTAAGTCCTTCTCAGTATTACTACATAGTTACTATGTGGCTTAAGGAAATTTCATATTTGAGTTTCTGTTTTCTTTTCTATAAAATTATGATGAAGATATCTATATCCCAGGATTGTATGAGAATCAGTGAGTGATGTAGAGTATGAGTTTAAAGTATGGAGTATAAAATAGACACTCCTTTTTTGTTTGCTACTGTAGTCGCTAAGGTACTGTCTTCAAACGTTATGTTTGGTAATCAGCATGGGGTCATACACACACACACAACCTTGTCCTCTGAAGTTAGATAGATTTATGCTTAAATACCAACTTTAATCCCTACAAGTTATGTATATATGGTAGTTGCATAAACTCTCTGAGCATGTCATTCCTCATCCTCATTCCTTATGTATAAAATAGTTATTGCCATAATGCATTGTGAGGATTCAATGAAATATATGAACACCTTAGCATAATACCTAGAGCACTGTAGCTATTTTCCTTATTATCATTGACTTTATTGTCATAAAACAAATATTCATTATAATCTATAGATTTTCCTGTAAGCTTAACAAGTACTTATTAATAGACATCAGATTTCTGGTAGGTGTGATAGTCATATTTTTACTTTTAAATGAACAATTCAGGATTGTGTTATATTTGTCAGTTTCTTGTATGAACCAAAACCCTTAATCAATCTCAAATAGCTGACATACTTTGTTTTATGACAAGTATGAGTCATAGACCCTGAGGGTCAGGGTCTATCTGAGCCTCTAAAACTGTGGATAAGATCAGATGCAGGAAAACCTTATCGGCTAGAGAGCTGGATTTCCTACAAAACACTTTTCCAGTTAAATCATTGCTTCAAAGAGAATGAAGAATTAAATATTTTTCTTAATAAATGTAACTAAATTTTCTACATTTAGAACTGTGATAAATATCTAAAAATTATTATTGTTAAAATTATTTCTGTAAGTAATGGAATTGGTACCAAGATTTTTTGATTGTTGATAACTTGATACCAAGGTTTGTTGATTGTTAAGTGAATTAGGTGCATCGTAGAGATGTTATGAAAATTAAATGAGGGTCTCCTTGGTGATGCAAGGAGTTAAGATGCAGCACTGTGAAACTGTCTACCACCCTGACCTACATGGCACAGCAGACCTCTCCTATTTCACCTGCTGCTCCCCTCAGCAATGCATTTCAGCAGATCTGCTTGTTCTGCTCCCCACTTCTCTCTGGTGAATCCTTTCAACCTCTGCATCTCTGGCCTAAACCCCAGATCTTCTATGCATAAATAAATCAATCTTTTAAAAATTAAATGACAAGGTATGTGAATGTAAGTAGTACCTGGCAGATACTAAAACAGTATTTGTCCCATGTGATTTTTAATCCCTTCTACTTTTTCTCCAGCATTTTTTTTTTATTTGAGAATTTCATCTGAGTGATTTTCAAGTATGGAGAGGTTAAAAAAATAACAGAAATAACAGAAAATATTATAAAATATAGAAAAATGAATAATCATTTATTTACTCCACATAGTAGCATTAATGGAGAACGAGAAAAAAAAATGTGTTTTCTGTTTTCTGCTAGATTGGCCATTTTAAAGTAGGCATATACAGCCCATTATACAAAAAACTATGAGAAATGGAATAGAGATCAAGCTACAAAAAACATGTTTCATGTTTACATGATATTGATGATATATGTGTACATAATAAATGAGTAATTATATATAAATATAACTTCCAAAATTCTCCCATAAGTAACACATGAAGAACATTAATTAAAATGTGTTTGTTATAAAGAATCATAAATATTTCACTGAGCTCTGACAGTGATTCCTTTGCTGCTATACTAATCATATTTATCAAGTGAAGGTATAAATGGAATTTGCTTTTAGACATAGTTTTTTTGTAGAAACATCAGTGTACAAGCTAAGAATACATATATACACACACACTGACAGACAGACAAACTTAAATTTTTGTTCAGTCTGGGATCAGGCTTCTGCTTGAACCTGAATTTTCCCATCCTTGTTCAATCGTTGTTACCTGTTATTGTTCATAGTTTTCCATTTAAAGCTGACCATTTACCGGCCTTCCCTGGTGGTGCAGCGAGTTAAATCGCCTCACTGGAAGCTAGCAGCAGTGACTGCTGCTCCGATCCCTGCCCCCGAGGTGACCACATGGCACAACAGATCTCTCCTGACCCGCCGTTGCTCCCCTCAGCACTGTACTTCATCATTCTGCCTGTTCTACTCCCTATTCTATCTCTGATGGATCCTCTCACAGTTTTGTATGCATAAATAAGTAAATCTTTAGATGTAAAGCTGACCCTTTACATTTTATTTTGAGAACACGTACAAGGGATAAAATATTACATTGATACTTTATAAAACCAAACAATTTGAATACCACCTCTACCCCGCCCCCCGCCTCCAACACACACACACACACACACACACACACACACACACACTACATGAGTTTGATTTTATGTACACACAGGCCAAAAACCAGAGGACGCTAAGCAAGGCTAAGAGAACAAAACCTTCCAAAGTCTCTCTGGCAGTAGTCCACGGACACCCACATTCCAAACACCCAGGAGGTACAGCCAGCAGCATGGTCAGACCTCATGTTTTGCAGAGCAACAGTTTGGGGATACATTGCAGACGATAGTTTATATTCATTTTCTAAAGCACAGGTGAAGTCCATGCATCCAAGTCACATTAGTTATGATTTAAACACATTGCTTCAGACATTTTCATTAACTCTGTTGACACTCACTATAAATAATTCATCTTATTTACACTTCACTGCACTTCTAATAAGTAATCATGACTTACAAATTTGAATCCAAATTTAAGAAGCTGCTCTTTACAAGTAGATATGTATTTTACTTTTGATTCTGGTTCAAGCATATATTGCTATTTATTTTATTTAACATTTAAGGTATAGAAAACTTTATTTTTAAAGATTTATTTATTTACGCATATAGAGCTGGGATACAGGCCAGAAGTGTAGGGGGTGAAAGGCTTCACCAGAGACAGAGTGGGGAGCAGAACAGGTAAATCCACAAGCTACACTGCTGAGGGGATCAGTGGGCCGGTCAGGAGAGGTCTGCTGCACCATGTGGGTCACCTCCAGGGTAGGGATCAAACTCGTTCTGAGGTGGCTTTAGTTTCTCAGTGCTGTGATTTAACCCATTGTGCCACCAGAGAGGTCCCAAGGTATAGAAAACTAGAAAACTTTAACTAGATATTATTCATTGTATGTGTTAAAATTGGTGTTATTTTTTCTATCAACACATTTGCCACTGTGCTATGGCAAATAAAATTTACAATAATTTTACTTGAATAAGGTAAGCAATATATATATATATATATATATATATACATATATATATGTATATATATATATAATTAGAAAATTTCCTGTATAAATATAAACCAAAATGCTAATCCTAGAAGATGCTTTCTTTGTAATCTTTCTTTTTTTCACAGAATTTTCAAAGTGAGCATGCAATTTTATATTTATGGATTTAAAAATTTTACAACTATACATATTTTCAGATAATCTTGTCATGCTAGATCTCAGGGACTCTGGTCCAGAAGACTGTGGCTGGCCCACATTTTAGAAGCATAGACATTATAAAGTGATTTCAAGTCATAACATTTTGATACTGTCCAAAGCAAAGTTAATCTTTTATTTTTAAATAAATAATGCAACATTTTAGTGAGTAAATGGTGGGATCTGGGTCTTGATAGCTAAAGACAATACTCCTCTCCTTTCTCTAACTTGGACAAGTCACAAGATCTATTGCTCCTCAATTTTCTCATGTGAAAAAGGGGAATATTATTTACCTTACAGGAATGATAGTAATACATTAGTTAATATGAGAAGTGATTATATCAATACCTGGAGTATAATGAGATAAATAAATATTTGTTCCTAAACTGCTATTACATTATCTCAGTACAGTGTTCAAGGAAAGTGCCAAGAACTATTATGATAACTGACTATAAAAAGGACTACATATTTTTAAACATCACAGAGGGTAAAATCTCTGCTTGTTCTGCAAATTCATTGAAACACATTGAAGGCACTCCCTGGTGGCACAGGGGTTAAAGACACAGCACTATCAAGATATCTACAGCCACTGCTGCCTGAGTTCAAGCCCCTGCTAGGGAGCCAACCCACATGATGAAGCTGACATCTCCTGTCTCACCTGTTGCTCCCCTTGGCATTTCAGGAAATCCTCTTGTTCTACCCCCACTCCCTCTGAAGCTCTGGAGGATCCTCTCCCTCACACAACTCTGACCTATACCCTAGTTTTTGTATAAATAAGTAAATCTTAAAAAAAAGCACATTATATCACACTAGTAATTATGCTAGTTGTACTAGCAAAATCTGATATATAGCATTACTATTATTTTCAAAAACTACATTCTACCCATGTAAACCATAACATGACAAGTTTGTAAGTTTGTAAAATTATATTTCATTAAATTTACACTGTAAATATGAAGAGAAAAGGATTTTCAGAATATTAACCCAAATAGTTTATAATATTCCACCAAGAAAAAATGTATAAACATTTAAATATTTTAAATATTTAAGTATTGTAACAATGAAAACTTTTTTTTAAAAGTTTTAAAAGTTTGGAACATAATCTTAGACTCTATAAAATAGATCTAGCATCACATTGCAATATGAGATTAATCATCAACTAAGATGGATGGATGTGGTTTGAAAGTGAACAGACAGCTAGTGGGAAAGTTGTACTAGCTAAAGCCTTCAAGGTCATTTCTACTCACAGGCAGCTCAGAAATAACAATGCGTCATAGGAAAACGCCAGCACTGGATCACAATAATTGTGGCAATGAATTCCTTACAGGATATATAAATACGAAGGCAAGCACAGCAATGGCGTCACCTCACTAAACTTCTGGCAGAGCTGTTGTTTATCAAAACTTGGCTATTCCTACTAGTGAAGGACTTTTAAATTAACTTTAGTTTACTTTTTTATTTTTTTTAATTGTGTATTATTTATTGAGGTAACACTGATTTGAAATACTATATATGCTTTAGGCATGTGGGTTCACCTCTCTTCATATCAACATTAGCACACCACTCCCACCACCAAAGCACCCAAAATCCATCTTCCACCATAGTCCTGGGTCTTTTCCCCTCCCCACTTTTACTTCCAACTCTCCATACTCTTCTTTTGTTAATTCTCAACTCTACAGTTAAGTTTCCAGATATTTGTTTGTTTTAATTTTATTTATTCCTCTGTATTGTATATATGAGTTATATCACCCAGAAGTGCTAAATTCTTAAGCAGAGTAGTAAAGAGATTTGTCAGGTTCACAGCATTTTAACATTTACCCAAAGCTTATCCCAGCCTATTCAAATCTCTCTGAAACTAACATTATGCTAAAAATCTGCTGAGATAAGATTCACTTACGAAAGTTTGGTTGTTTCCAGGTTTTGGATAATACCACAGTGAGAATATTACAACTTCAAATGAGTGAGGGGGAAATATTTCACTCCAAAAATAACCAATTTTATGACCATTAAATAATAGAGTAGCATTTGATGGAAAACTGAGTTTAATGAGATAAAAATAAAAGAATGACTTTCTCCAGTCTTTTCCCCATACTCATCTATCACATTTGGACTATGATTAAGGTAAACAGGAACAAAAATAATAAGGAGAGAGAGAGGAAGTGAGCAAGAAAGAGAGAGAGAGAGAGGATTTTCAGAAGGGGGGGAAATTAGAAATTATGAAAATGAAAAGAAGGAATGTTGCTTTCGAATATTGTGCTGAAGAGGGATCAAAAAACTTAAGCATTTGAAAACATTTTAATATTACTTTCTTTCATTTTTTCATGGGCACACCTGACTATAAAACATTGTTCAACAGTTAGTAGTAGTGTCAGTAGCAATATAAATTTAAGTACCAATTAATAAGAGATTAAGAGATTAATTTTCTCTTTAATCTTGATTAAACAATCATAAAAATATTTTGATATAAGTACTCAAGTAAATCACACACTTTCCAGGGTGAAATCATACTCCTTTTAAATTCAAGGTATCTAGAATTTACTTGCCAGTATATGATTTTGAACACTTTTATTTATGAATGATTATTTATCTGTCCCAATCCAGCTTATTCCTATGAAGTTTTGCTTTTATTGAATCTTTGGTTGTAAAGATAAGGACAATGATTGTCTCATCGATGACAGTGCAGGTGAATAAAACCTGTTTCATCTGAATGTTGGTAGCCAATCATGTTCAAGCTAGGGGAAAATATGACTGTCCTATTTTCTTATCCATCTGAAATAAATTTGCGAAATGTGTAAGACTTCTCCATTATTGTAGAGATATTTCAGTGCTTTACTAATAATTATATCTCTAGGAAAGTGCTCATTTTAACTTTCAGACAATGGTACAGCTACTGCTATATATTTGGCATATTTGAGGAAAGAAAGTATTGGTAACTATTTTAAATAGAGCTCAATCAAGATGTCATCAATCTAAGAAGTTACTGGACTTTTTTTTTATCATATTCTACAAATTAAGTGTCAAAACTGTTACAAAGTAAAGACACTGTAGGTTTAAATGATTTCTAGGCTTACTCAATTAACTCCAAATATTGCAAATTTACCTCAACGGTGGCAAATTAGTCAATGGGGGAGGAGTTTCCTATGCAGTGGTTTGGAGACAAGGTAAGAATAAACCTAACACACATTATTTATTTCTTTTAAATAAAAAAAAATAACAAAAGGATCTATGTCAAGGGTAAGATAAAGATATATCAGTAAACAAATTTGTAGAGCAAAGTTTATTATAGTATTGTTCACTTAACTTTTAGTGACTCTTTTCAGCATGAAGAATTCTTAAAGATGGTTGCATCTTAGTAATTTCCAACATCCTTTTAATCAAATACCTTCTTTGAACACCTTAGAAAATAAGTGTTACAGAAAGCAAACTAAGTGTGAACATTAAGTTGAGAAGAGAGGCTGTCTTTCACCCAAGAGTTCCAAATTCCTTATACAAACTTCTGTATTAATTAAGACATAGTGCACCATCTTTTTTTTTTTTCATACAAAATAAGTGAAAGAGACACATCTCAACTTCAAATGGTCAAATGTGTGAGGCAATTAGAGGACAACCCACGTAGGAGTTGACAAATCTCTACTGACTTTCAATATTAATCATCATAATGATTATAAAGTTGTTCCTACTATGACCCAGTAGGGAAACATATATAACCACACACACTTGGGATGGCAATAGCTGTAAAACTTGAGAAGCAAGAACTCACTTTACAAATCCTCTTTATTATTCTAAATATTTATCTTCTCTCATATTCATTTTACATCTCCCTTGCATTTACAGTGATAAAGTACCATGGAAAATCTGATGTTTCTTGCACTTAAGCTTCATGAATATTTCACTTGATACTCTGCCCTCAGGGGCTTTGCATCACTAGAGCATTGTACTCTTTTCTTCATGCATAAATTATTCTAAAACTGCTTCCAATTTCAAGCAAGGTCAGCTAGGAAATAAGAATATATGCAGGCTTATTTAATGCAGTTTGACCATAAAAAATATACAAGAAAGAAAAAGGAATATATAATTGTTTTTTCTTTAATTACTCCATACAAGTTTTTTCTCAAGTAAACTTCATTATTCCAAGAGCACAGTTTATATAAATAACACTCATTTTAGTCTATTTTTCTTTTTCATCAAGTATTTATGAAACATGTGTTGTGTTCCAGACATGATACCAGGCACAAGGGATGTATAATCTCCACGAGACACTTGTTTCCTGCCCTCACCAAACAAATGCATCATTAAAAACTGTGAAGTGTGATTAAGGAGACATAAAATAGGAGAGAGAATAAAAAGGCTTTTTTTTTTTTTTTAATGAGAAGATGACTTATTCTGAGACCTAAAGGAGCTTGGGAATCGGGACCTTGGGAATCGGGAGCAATACTGTCAGAAAAAGAAACAGCTAGGGAAGAATTTGGCATATTTCAAGGAAAGGCAATTTAACCACAATGGTTTTAGAAAGTGAAGGACATATATTAATACTTTTCTTATTTTTCAGTAAGGGAATGATGTAATTTGATTATTTGTTCAAAAATTTTATAGAGGAAGAAAGCCATTGTCAATGACTTTGTGTAAGATGACATTAGCACAGGAAGAAAGAAGAGATAGAAATCATTTTGTCTATTCAATGGCAAAAATACTTGATTAAAAATTTTTGAAAAACACCTTTTTCAATGAAGAAAAAAAACTATGAAATCAGAGTCACAGAGCCCCAAGAGAACATAGATTTCACCCAGTCCAACCTCTCATTTCAGGAGGACACGTTTGCAATTATGAAAGCTGAAATGCCATGTTCATAATCCCACAGCTTTTAGCAAATCTAGGATACTACTACCTGGTCACACTGCTACTAATCTAGTGTACTTTATGCTTTCATATTGCTCAAGATGAACTCTCAAGAAAATATACCTCTAGAAAGCATTATCAACAGAATTGAGGTTCTAGAGGACAATTGTTTAAATGGCATGCAATTAAAAAATAAAATCCAAGATATGATTTCTAATTCTTTTATGGTCAGCAGTATCTACTGAATTTTTGAACCCTTTCAAATTTCTTTTATTGTTGAAATTAATTACATAAAATCTGCTTTTCCATGTTTCACCTTTTATCTTTGAAATGAAATTAGTTGAAAAGTGGTATTTAAAAAAAATGCTTTTTTTTTTTGGCCCTCCCTGGTGGCACAGTGGGTTAAAGCACTGCACTAAGAAGCTTAAGCCAATTCCTCATGAGTTCAACCCCCACCTGCCCCGGAGGAGATCCACATGGCGTGGCAGACCTCTCCTGACCCGCCCGCTGCTCCCCTCAGCAGTGTACTTCATCGATCTGCCTGTTCTGCTCCCCACTCTGTTCTTGGTGAATCCTTTCACCCTCCACATCTCTGGCCTGTACCCCAGTTCTGCATGAATAAATAAATAAATCTTTAAAAAAATGCTTTTTGGCTTATGGTGAAAGGTTTTAAGTTGCTATTTATCTCATTTCTCTCATGACTCTTTATTAAAAGTATTGTTAACAAATAAAAAGGATTAATTGCCTAGACCCACAATCTACTCTGAAATCTCAGTGAGAGATTTGGGTCTTTGGAAAGCTGGACACACAATAAACATTTGTTTTAGATGAAACTAAACACAAGGTTCTTACCAGCATAGTTAATAGTTCCACTCTTTTCCCATGATGCTAACATACATGTACCACTCATGTTTTCCTCAAACAGGAAGTCTGTTTCAAAGCTCTAGGTACAAGCATTACTGCTTTTAAACAAATTAGTTTATTTTCAAAGATTAGGTTGATTCCAGAAAAGGGATAGTTCACCCATAAACAGTAAGTCCTATAGATAAGTGGCAGAACAGTGTATATCACCACACTCCTAAAAAAGTGCTAGAATGCTCAGTTATGTGCAGGGAAAAAAAAAAAAACTTAAATGTAAAAGAAGATGCTTAAAATAAAAATAACTTAAAAACCAGAATACTCTTCAACCAATCAAATACAAAACAACAATAACCTTCTAATTAAAGTTTCAGATGTATGCATACATGTATGGTTTCCATTTGCACAATATTGGTAGAATTGTAAATCCATACAGACACTATGGAACACAGTATGCTAGATGACCTTGAAAAAACTTAGAAACAGATCTACAGCAGTCCCCTTTATCCCTGGTTTCACTTCCTATAATTTCAGTTATTCAAGTTAATCATAGTCTGTGGAGTTTGTGTATAATGAGATATTTTGAGAAAGAGAGGGAAGGGAAAGAGAGAGAATATCACATTCATATATTTTATTATAATGTATTATTATAATCATTCTGTTTTATTATGCAACATTAGCATTATTGTTAATTTCTTACTGTGCCTTTTTGTAAATTAAACTACCACTCTTATTATGAGAAAGTATAAGTAAGATTCAATTCTGTATGTCCTATAGTTTATATTTAAGGTTCAGTATTATCCATGATATCAGATATACATATGGGAGTTTGTAATGTATTGCTTAACATATAAAGGACTACCACATGATGCAGCCATTCAATTTCTCAGAATATATCCAAAAGAAACAGAAGTCATAGCAGCATTATTTATAATAATCAAGTTATGAAGATAGCTTACATGTTCATCAGTAGACTAATGTACAAAGAAGTTGTGATGCACAAGTTGTGATGAACTATTATTCTGTCATTTAGAAAAGAAGAAATCCAACAATTGCAACAGCATGCATAGATACTAGAGCATGAGAATACTATGCAAAATAATTTAAGTAGCACAGAAAATAGACAAATGTTGCATTATTCCACTGATATATGGAGACTTAAAAACAATCATGGTAAAGAACATCAGACTTGGGAGACTGTAAAGGAGGTGGCCAAAGGTACAAAATTCTAGTCATAATAAAAGTAAGTACTTGGGAAATGCACAATATGATGAATACAGCTAATACAATTGCATTATACATAGGAACATTGTTAAGAGAGTAAATCCTAAGAGTTCTCATCTCAAGCAGAAGATTGTATCTCCTTTTTTCTTTTCTTCTTTCTTTTCATTGTGTTGTAGTTATATGAGTATATGGATGTTAGTGGGGTCTATTATCATAATCATTGCACAATATATGTATTGTGGAAGTATCATATGGATGGCTAAACTTATATAGTGACCATTGTCAATTATTTATTAATAAAACTGAAAAAAAAACATGTAGCTTACCATTACAAAAAGTCAAATAAAAAATTGACAAAAATTTCAAGCAATAGGAATATGTTCTAAAATGACTGATGATTAATGAGCAAATTAATATTAAGACTGGAAATTGTTTTAAAGTCAGGAAATAAAGCAATCAAAAACATTGATAGAAAAGAAACTAAATATGCTAATTCAAGACCATCAACTATTTTCTAATGGGATTTCCAAGACAAAAAAAAAAAAAAGAGGAGATAGTGGGTAGAAGTTACCAATTATGTCATATTATTTCCTAAATTTGAGGCATTTTCATATGCTAGAAATTTCAAGTGTTAAACACAAGTAAAACAAAACATTAAAAAGGAGAACTTCAATTGCAGAAATTAATACCAACAATCAAAGGTAAGCAGAAATACAAATTATTCCTGAAAGGACAAAACAAATTATTAATTTCCTAGGACCACTACCACAGAGTAATACTTGATGACTTAAAGTAACAGAAATTAATTTCATCAGTTCTGGATGTTAGAAGCTGTAAGTCAAGGTGTCCTGTTCCTTCTGAAACCTCTGTGGGAACCTTGTTCAGCCTCTTCCTTGTTTTTGACATTGCCAGCAATCATTATTGCTCTCTGACTTGCAGTTAGCATTAATCTCTGCTTTGATTATCCCATGCTTTTTTCTGTCATTGTTTCTGTCTTCACCTGACCATTTAAAAGGCTATCAATCAAAGTAGTGGAGGGTCCCATCTGTTCCATTTTGATCTTAGTTTAATGCTGCCAATTATACCTTCGTTAACCCAGGTTCCACAGAAATTCATATTCTAGTATACTAAAGGAGGTTCTCAGAATAGAAGAATTCCACAAGTCTTTTTTTTTTTCTTTTGGTGGGGTTTGTGCATGGGACAATTGACAAATTTCCAATCTATACTAGCCACTGACGGACATAGAAATCAGAATCAGATCATTCTTACACCAAAGAGTACCACTGACATGAAGTAATGCTTACAAACTAAGTGGGAAACATGATTATCAGTTTAGAAGTCTGTGTCTAGATTAATTAACAGTCAGGTGTGAGGAATTAGAAGAATTATAGGCATTAGATTAAATATCAGTAAAGTGTACAGAATTAGAGGAATTACAGGTATTTTTGAATACTTAAGGAATAAAGAAAGTTTTCTGTCACAATCCTGCCTAAGGCAGTGATATTGGGGTTTTCTCTCACAAAAAGTAAGAAACATAAATGAAAAAAAAAAAAGTCTCCAAGCCAGGGGGGTGATAAGATCTCCCCACAATCAAAATGCAGTTGGTTTACAGAAGTGATCCTGAGTATAGAGCTTCAAGAGCGAATTACACAGGGTCTATAAGGTAAATAATTTTGCAACAAAATACAGCCTGTTGGTAGAGGTCATAAAGATGCCTATGTATTCAAATATAGTTCCAAAACTCTGAAAGCTGATGAGAAGGATACACAATCACAGCTCTAACTACTGTAATCACATTTGTGTAATCATCTTTACACAGACACACTTCATTTATGTTCCACCTTTAGAATCAATCACACACAAATCATGAACTAATTAGCCATGATTACTGAAGAACATAAATACCAATTATAAAGATACAAGATTCAAAGTGGATGGACATGAAATCTGGAGGGCAGAGGTGATAGAAAAGTTGGAGGTTTAGTTTCTCTATGAATGGAAAGTAACGGGAACTAAAGCTGGCCTTACAAGTAGATTCTTCAAATGTGTAAAGGTAATCGAAGGAATCGTGCCATTCTTTCATCAAGACTCGTGCCATTCTTTCATCAAGACAATACAATCCTACTGCTAGCCTTTGCAAGTGTTGACCTTCTTGCCTAAAAATATTTTAACTCCAGATATTCCTATGGTTTTCCTTCAGGTCACATTCTGATTTCTGAACAAATATTTGCTCCTCAAGAAAATTATTTTGACCTTTTCATTGCTATTGCTAATCAGGCTTTGTTTTTCCTCACTTATACATAGCAAATGTCATAGTTAAATTATTTATAGTCTCCCTCTAATGCTGGAATGAAAGATTTGTGAAATCATTGCTTTGTCACTGCTCTATTTGTTGTATTTATATTATGTCTGGAACATGGTAAGTGAACTATGTATGTGTGTACATGTATGTATGTATGAAATAAAGGAGCAACAAGTAGAGGTGGGCATACTGACTAGCTGAACTAGAAGGAAATGGAAAGGCTACCATTATCTATTACTGTCTAACAAATGACTTAAAAATTTTGTGTTTTGTGGCCCTCCTTGGTGACACAGCAGGTTAAAGCCCTGCACTGAGAAGCTAAAGCCACTTTTGCATGAGTTCGATTCCCGCCTGCCCGGGAGGTGACCACATGGCGTGGCAGACCTCTCCTAACCCGCCCGCTGCTACCCTCAGCAGTGTACTTCGTAGATCTATCTGCCTGTTCTGCTCCCCACTCTCTCTGGTGAAGCCTCTCACCACCCCTAAGCCTCTGGCCTGTACCCCAGTTCTGTAGTACAAATAAATAAATCTTAAAAAAAATTTTGTTTTGAAAAAATTATAAATATGCACAATCAAATGACTTTCGTGTATCAGGGATTCAAGAGCAGTTTAACTCTTGCCAGTGTTCGTAACTCCTCAGCTTGTAAATAAATGTGAAACATTACTAAATTTTCAGCAAGAGAGCGTCATAAAATCATTAAACATCAAGAATATATATATATATTCCCCTATTCACTAGTATTCCATCAGAGCGAAATTTACCAGAAGCATAGTAAAACTTCAGGGTATTCACTTGCTTTGGTTTCTTTAAAGAATTCTGTATTAATTTGATGGTTAATATTTAATCTTTCTTCTTAAAAGGAGACCCCCAATTTATTAAGGACATAGCCCTACAAACTTTGATCAATCTGAGAGGTCCTAGTTGTTGTGCCCTGTGATTCTAATTGAAATAATAACTTCCAACATTTTTTAATTAAAATACAACATGACCTAAGTAAAGGGATCTAGTGTTAATCATGGTATTTAAGTCAGTAGCTTTACCAGAACGTTGTAGTTTTTCAACAAGCTGGAGACAGTTACCTACTAATCAGTTTAGCAATAGGGTAATTATATCAGTTGTTAAGAAAACCATCATAAAGTGATATATTTACAGAATATAAATAAAATTAATAATCATAAAGGTAGTCATATCTGAATTAAATTTCATAGGTTACTTTATTTGTATATTTGATGTTTTCAGTTGAAAACTTTATTCTGGGGGAATATATCCTTTAGTGAGGGCTCATGGATGAGATTTCTTTGATTTAATTTTGAAAAACATTCTCTTAACAAAAGCAAATTAAACTATAAATAGTTGATCATATCTATATTTCTCAAAAAAAATCTGGACTTTTCTTCTTATTACCTTCTTATAAACACCACTTTATATTTATGCAAGTGGGCACCCATATGAACCAACAAAATTTCATGTTACCAATATTTTATATACTGTACTTTGTCCAGAAACCAAGAGCATCATTGTTTTCCATCATTTCAATATGAAAGATAGGTATAGAGCCAATCATAATTTAGTCTGCTAGAATATCTGAGATGCTCAAAGTTGATTATTATTCTTTCATATTATAAACGTTGCTTAAATAAATAAATATTAATTTTGTTTTTATTTATTTATGCACATAAAAACTGGGATATAGGCCAGAGGTGTGTGTAGAGGGGAGGGGTGAGAAGATTCACCATAAGCAGAGTGAGAAGTAGAACAGTAGAATGAGCAGATCTACTGAAACATACTGCTAAGGGGAGCAGCAGGCAAGACAGGAGAGGTCTGCTGAGCCATGTGGTCAGCAACCTGGCTGGGATGGAACTCATGCTACAGTGGCTGCCATAGCTGGATAGTGTTGAGACAACCCCTTGTGCCACCATGTAGGTCCTATATCTTTATTTTATATAATACAAATTTTTCAAATCATTAAAAATTTAGTTCTTCTAAATTGATTACTCCTTCATAATTAGTTATTAGTTACTAGCTAATTGTTAAACCACCCTATGTACAATTATATTTTAAAAAATATATAACAAGTCTTTGAGAAAAATTATAAGTTAGCCTTATGTGTTAACTGCAGTATAAAATAACATCCATTACTAACTATAGAAGTGCAGTATCTTAGTAAATGTTCTGTAAATTAGGAGTAGTCTAATTGTATGAAATTTCGTTAATGTAAAATTGTTTAATGAAATGGGAGAATGTCTTAATTATCAAGATGTTAAAAGTACCTATAAATATAATACTAAAGGAAAAATAAACAGATGGCATAGTTACTTAGTTACTTCTTTACTATATATATATATACAGTTACTTCTTTATTATATATATATAATATATATATTACATATATATATGGTTAAAATAAATATATATATATATATATATGGTTAAAATAAACATTAAATTTTTACCTTCCTAAAAGTAGTCAACAATTTCTCCTTTAGCTACTTAAATATTTAAAAAAAGAACACTCCCCAACCATCTTCAGTTATTGTCAGTTTTTCTACTTTCATTTGTTGCTTTTGATATAAATGTAGAGATAGAGAGCATTAATGCAAGTTTAATGTTTCAGTGAATAACTTTGAGCAGTTCGGCTTTCTAAAAATTATAAATAAACCTATTAAGTAACTCCATTCATTGTACTTTTCTAATTGAGCTATTAGAAATGCAAATATGAGTTTTTGATGCTGTCTTTTATGCTGACTTTGTAAATTTACTTTAAAATATATTAAATGTCATTAAAAAAACTGATTTTAAGTTAAGATGTGGCAAAAGTTATGACAAATCAAAATATATTTTCAGTGAACTTATTGAACATAATTACAATGTTATATTTGAAGTGAAAACTACCAAGACTATTACATGACAATTGTAGACTTTAATTTCCCAATAAAGAAATATTAAAAATTTCTGAACAAAAATGTATTAGACATATAAGCTTAAATTTTTGGTTATGATACTCAGTATTTTGATCATATGAGAATTAAACCTGTGATGCTCCAGGTGTATTTGGAGACCAAATTCAACCTCAAGTACTGCAAAAGAAAATAATTTTTGGAATTTTTAAATGATATGTGAATTGGCTCTTTTATATTTTGATGCATTAGACCAGTAGTTAAGAGAAGTCATATCATTCTAAAAGAAGGAAGAATGTAATCAAGAGGTAGTACAGAAATTATTATTTTTGAGAGAACAATTATATCATTTATTATTGTCATTAAATAATTTGTGAGTAGGGGAATAGTAGGTGTTGTGGTTTATCTGTAGTCATTAAAAGTTTCAGGCAAAAAATTATTATAAAGTAAGTTCTAATGACATTAGAAATTAAAGTCTGTGGCTCAAGAGGCTAGAGTGCAGCACCATGAGGCTATCCAAAGCCACTGCAGCATGAGTTTGATCCCAGGTCAAGGTGGTGACCCACATGGAGTGGCAGACCTCTCCTGGCCTACCTGCTGCTCCCCTCAGCAGTGTATTTCCATTCTGTTCTGCTCCCCACTCTCTCTCTAGTGAATTCTCACACCCCCACATCTCTGGATGCTACCCCAGTTTGTATGCATAAGTAAATAAATCTTTAAAAAATTAATACCAATTTTTTTAAAAAAATCATTTTTAGTATATAGTGCATTAAAAATAAATGACTTTATAATATCTGTTCTATCCTTAACTTGCTTATCAACATCTTTTGAGCAGGTAGCTAAATAAATTTAGGCAATTCCCATGTCCAAATCAAGATAAATTCTTATATTTACCAATTATTAAAAAGATACAATGTTGAAAACTATTACAAATGGAAAATGCTTCTATGAAATCATACACATTTTTTTAAATAAGTAATTGTTAATAAATGCTATATATTGGACATTCTCTTTAACAGGGGGTTTTAAAATTACTGAAATAAATTTTGCCCATTAAAAATATATAAATGAATATGTCTTACCTAGATAAGTTTATACATTTATATACTTAGAAAGAATTAGGTAGAAATGTGGAATTATATCCCAATCATGATAAGGACTTCTTAATTTGGTGAATTATTTCAAGTGTTTTTTTTTTTTTATGTAAAGGATCTAATAATTTTACATGTAGGATTGAAAAGCATGAACTGCATGGGAAAAGCAACATATTTTCAAGTGATATAAATGTTTTTTAAGAGAGAATTATAAATTAAGAAGTTTATGTTTTGAAAATATTCATATAATTATCAATATAAATAAATTTTAAAATGGTGAGCAGGGAAGAAGATGTGAATCAGAATGCATATAATATGCTTGAGTAGTATGTGTGCACATGATAGGTATAGTTGAAACTTATTTAGTTATTATTATTACTAGAATATTATAAAGATTTTTTTAAATATAATAGTTTAGTTTTACATCATTTTGTGCCTTTTTCCATCTCAGTTGTAATTCCATGGGCACCCCATCACCAAATCACCCATGTACCATCACCATAGTCCAGTGATGGCACATGGATATCATTTTTGATATCATTTCCCACTCCACCCCACAAAATGTCTCTTATATAGTTGTTCATTATTATTATTATCATTTTACCCCTGGTCCTTTATTCTTCTGCACATGATAGGTAAAATTGAAACTTAATTAGTCATTATTAATATTATTGCTAGAATATTATAAAGAAAAATTTTTAAAGTACAGAAATGAGTGAAAATATTCCTTGCTGTTATATAACATAAAGTTAGTTACTATAAATTCAGAATAAATATGGAAAACTTTGTGACTAGAATAGGACATGTAATTCATTGACATGAGTTTTCACAACTTCTTCCATTCCTTGAAAGCTTATCTGCACCTAGATTTTGTTAATGCATGGAACAGGTAATTGAAGGCCTTATTAATAATGGAAGAGACCAATATTTCTGGAAGAAAAGAATTGTGGGAGAATTTGTACTGAGAGACAATAATTAACACTAAATGATTTTGAATATGAAACACTGGAGAAAGAGAAAGACTGGTGAAGATAGAAAAGAGGGAAAGTGATCAGGCAGAAAAAGAGATCAAAACTGTGCTCTAATTGAGACTATGGATGAAAGTGATGAATAGATTTTTATAAAACTTTTACTGAATATTATGACTGAAAGTTCATGTTCCATACCCTTTTTTCTTTATGAGACACTGTGGGAAAATTTCAATAGCTTTGGAAATGTTGGAGGATATTCCATCTTTAGAAAAATGTCACGTAAAGTAAATACAAATCAAATATTAGAAACTGACAATAAAAATTAAAGATCAAGATAAGTAAGCAGAGAAGACTTAGATATAGAAAATTAATTCCTATGTTAATAAAATATGAAATGATGGTCAAAGATCTCATTGATATTTTAGGGAAAGAGGACTATTACTACAAATGAGATTCAATGTTATAAGCACACTTTCTACTGAAAAAAAAAAATCCAATACATTGAATTGTTTAGAATTAGGAAATATGTTACTGCCACTGTTAGAAATATTAATTTGGTACACTTTGAAGACCAGTTTTAGAACAATTTGATAAACATGAAGATTCTCTTAACTTATTATCAGCAGCATTACTTATAGACCTCAATTCTAGAAAAACTCACATGTACTCAGGGAAACATATACCATGACATTCATTGAAACATTGCTTGCTTTAATAGAAAAGAAAAAAAATAATTGCTTTATAAAATCACATTAGCATAAAATTGTGCTGTATGTAATTGATTTATCCAATGTAACGTTACATAAAGTAGAATTTAATCAGTGTCATAGGGAGTTTCAGAACTTCATCCTGTTCAGGAACCCTGATATCCCAAGTTGGCAATAGAAAGACATGGTTTTCAGTAGAGCCAACCTCTGTTCAGCAAGGGAGGTAGGCCTCATCTGGTCATCTAGTAAGACCACCCTAGTCCAACATAACTCATTTTTGGCTTTCTAATCATCAGACAACCCGTACATTATAATGCTGTTGTCCTCCATTGGGACACCAAGAAAATAACACATGGGCCTTGCATTTGCAACAATGGACTGGTTGTGTGGTTATGGGCACTTAGCAATGTAAAGGTTACAGGGGAGTTGCTGTTCTATTTCTCTCAGTGTTGGAGTCTCTTTCTCTCTCTCTCTTGCTCTGCCTGCCTGTCTGTGTATACAGCTCCTTGTTTCAGCCATTAGGGCCAGCAAAATCCACCAAAGTCTCCAAATTCTATTTTCATCTCTGAGAACTGACAACAAACTTATCTAGCTGGTAGCATAACATCCATCCAAAACAGTAGTGCCCTCAAAGCAAAAAAAAAAAAATAATGACAAATGGCAATATGAATCTTCAGGGAAATACCACAACATATTAAGAGATCAAATCTCCAGCACCAAATCACAAGATCATAAAAGAGCTGTTCTTCCTTTCAGCTACAGAGTCCAAAATGTCCATGCTAATTAAATTTAAAGATATATGAGAAAACACAAGCTGGTCAAATATATACAAGAAAACTCAGGAAAGTAAATTAATGTCCTAAGAACAAAGGAGATCAAAATGGAAGCACTAAATAAGAAAACAGCATATATGCATGTAGTAAAAAGGTTAGTAGAGGTGATGAAACAAAATCAACAAACTTGCACCTAGCCTCATAATGAAGAAAAATGGATAAATTTCAGGGCCATAGGATCAAAAGTGGAATAGTACATATTACAATAAACATTGCAAAAGCTCAGATGATATTAAGGATTATAATGAACATTTATATACTAATGTGTTCAATAACTTAGATGAAAATATTCTGAGATACACAATCATTAGAGACTGAGTAGGGAAGAAATAGAAAACATGATCAGGACAATCAGAAGCAAGGAAATTGAAATAGTTATCAAAACTCTTCCCTAAAATATAAAAGTACAACATTCTATTAAATCTTCAAAGATAAATTAATAGCTATCCTTTGCAAGTTCTTTCAAAAAATTGAGAAAGAATAATTGTATATACATTTTATTAGGGTCAACTTTAATACCAAAAACAAAGACAGCACACAAATAAGAAAACAACAGACTAATTTCCCTAATAAACACGATGTGAAAATCATCAATAAATTCTTAGCAAGCCAAATTTAACTATGTATAAACATGATCATGTAAATAACCAACTGGAATTTTATGTCAGGTACAGATAGATCACTGGACATGTGAAATTAGATAAGGTAGTTCACCAAGTCAATTAAATGAAGGATAAATCTCATATGATAACATCAATACATGCTGAGAAATTATTTGATAATATCCAACATACATTTATGATGAAAAAACTAAAAAAAAAAAAAATTGGATTGAAAAACCATAGTAATCAAAACAGTATGGCACTGGTGCCAAAAGAGATGCAAGGCAAATGGAATAGACCTGAGAGCCATAAATAAGCCTGTAGATCTATGAACATTTGTTCTATGGCAAAGAAGCAAAGAGTACACACTGCAGTGAATAAAACCTTTGATAAGTAGTGCTGGCAAACTGTAAATCCCCATGTAAATGAAACTAGACTACTATCTCACATTATACTCAAAAATCAACTCAAAATGGAGAAAAAACTAGGATGTAAATATGGAAACCATAAAATAAAGAGAAGAAAACAGACAAAACATTTCATGACATAGATTTCTGATATTTTGTGGATTTATCTGCAGAAGCAAGGGTAATAAAATAGAATATGAATGATTTAGATTATATAAAATTAAAATGCTTCCATACATCAAAAGAAACCATAACTAAAACAAAAAAGATACTCTACTGAGTGGGAGGAAATATTTATACTCTATACATCTGAAAGGGGCTGATATTAATGACTACAAAGAACTTATACAAATTAACAAAAAAGAAACAACCCAATGAAAAAATTGGTTTTTTCAAAGAAAACCTAGAGATATCCAATAGGAACATGAACCAATATTCAACATCACTTTTTGTCAGGGAAACACAAACCAAAAACAATGAAAATGTTTCATATCAAAAAGATCAGAAAAAGTTACTGATGAGAATCAGAGAAAAAGATATCCCCACTGCTGGTGGGAATGTAGACTGGTCAGCCTCAATGAAAATAGTGTAGAGGTTTCTCAAAACATTAAAAATGGAGTTTCCGTATGACCTAGCAATTCCACTCCTAGCTATCAACCCCCCCCAAAAAAAATACATACATATTAATAATACAACATTAATTCAAAAGGAAACTTGTATTCCCATGTCCACTATATCATTATTTACTTTATTTAAGTGATGCTGAAATAGAGAGGTGTAAATTAGGAATATGTAGCATATATACATAATGGGAGAAATATGTAGCTATCAGGCAAGATAAATTCTTTCTGTTTGTGGCCACATAGATGGAGCTGTAAAGGATAATGCTAAGAAAAATAAATTAGAAGAAGAGATAGATACTAGATGTGAATACAGAGAAATCAGGATCAGATCAAGCCAAATTAAGGATTAGCCCAAGAAAAATGACTATAGAATGGAGGCTACCAGAGAAGCATGAGGAATATGAGGAGCACTGGGGGGGGGGAGCACAATGAACTATAATTATCCTCCTTGTAGGTGTAGTGTGTAAACAACACCTGTGGAGGGAGATCCTACACTTCTAACACAGAAATATACAAACCAGCGCTATAATAAAAATATTTAACAAAGTAAATACATATCACAAAGATCTACAAAGAACTGATGTGACTCAACAAAAACAAAGTAAACAAATCAAAAAATGAGCAAAGAGCTCAAAAGACATTTCACCAAAGAGGACATGCAAATGGCCAACAGGTATATGAAAAAATGTTCAACATCTCTGTAATCAAGGAAATGTGAATCAAAATCACAATGAGATGTCACCTTATACTAGTGAGAATGGCACATATTAAAAAACAATAATGATAAAAAAAATAAAATGGGAAACAACAAATATTGGTGAGGATGTGGAGAAAAAGGAACTCTCTCCTATACTGCTGGTGGGAATGCAAACTGGCCCAACCACTATGGAAGCTGTGTGGAGTTTTTTCTCAGACTCCATATGACCCAGAACTTCCATTGTTAGAATTCTACCCATTCTATCTCTCTCTCTCTCTTTTAAGATTTATTTATTTATGCACATAGAACTGGGGTAGAGGCCAGACGTGCAGGGGCACTGAGAGGATTCACCATATTCAGAGTGGGGAGCAGAACAGGCAGATTGATTAAGTACACTACTGAGGAGAGCAGCATAAGGTTCAGGAGAGGTCTGCTGCACCATGTGGATCAACTGTCTGGGATCTAACTCATACCCAAGCTGCAGAGGCCAGATTAGCAGTGTTGCACTTTAACTCCTTGCACCACTAGGGTGGGCCAGCAGCACTAATTTCAACAGGTAAAATATGAAAACAAACCAAAGGTCCCAAAATAGATGATTGGAATGTTACTCAGCTATCAAAAATTTAAACTCATGCCATTTGCAGCCACAGGGATGAAGTTGGAAGGGGTTATGTTCAGTGAAATCAGCCAGAAAGAAAAAGAAAAAAATATATATGTATATCAGATGGTTTCACTTATAAGTGGAATTCAGGGGAACCAAATAAGGGATAAGGAAAAAGAAAATAATGATGGGCAACTATAAATCAGAGACATTGTGCAGGGGAGAGGGAGGAAAAGACATCAAAACAGCAGATTTAATAATAAAGATAATGACAACACTGATGAGAAAATTCAAGGACAAAGAGCACAAAACCTCCATCTTTAATTTTTATGGAATATAGTTTTAGACTAGCCCTTCAGAATTATTCAAACCAATTTAATTTTTATTGGAGTGGGCATAAAGTTTTTTTTTTTTTTTAAGATTTATTTACCTATGCATACAGAGCTGGGGTACAGGCCAGAGGTGCAGGGGGTAGGTGAGAGGATTCACCAGAGACAGAGTGGGGAGCAAAACAGGCCAACTGATGAAGTACACTGCTGAAAGGAGTGGGGGGGAGGTCAGGAGAGGTCTGCCGAGCCGAGCCATGTGGGTCATCTCCAGGCAAGGATCAAACTCATGCTGAAGTGACTTTAGCTTGTTAGTGCTGCTGTTTTAACCTGCTGCACCACTAGAGAGGATCTGGGCATAAAGTTTTTAATGTTGGTGTTGTTGCTTGTCCCAAGGAAGTTGTATGCTAGAATTTTATGGCTTACCCTACAGTAAAGTAAGCATGCTATGACAATAGAAAATAATTGAAGATCATGAAAATTTGGAAAAGCAGAATACTCCACTTTTGCAGTAATGGCTGGGTTCCTGTCATTTCATAAGATGTAACTAAGGGTTCAGACCCACATATGCTACGTTTTTCTGCCCCGCACACTAAGTACGGAGAACGCAGGAAAACAGTTCATTTACTTATCTTCCAGTGATGGGGTGGAGGGTGATCTATTCTCAGCTATTGTAAATTACACACTGCCACCGAGATATCTAAAGTATCGAAGAGGCCCCTTTCCAAATATTGAAGGATTTTATTACTGTGCTAGATTTTATTTTTTGATAACTTAATCATGTACATATATTTTGCATCATTGTTCCTTTTTTTACAATGTTTCCTTTCTCTTCTCAGGTGTAGCCCCCACCAGTTCACCTGTGCAAGCCCCCACAGTCCCTTGTGCTTTTCCCATCCTCAATTTGATCCCTTTCTCTTCTTTTCCCCTGCAGAATGTCTCTGATTTATAGTTGTCTGTCATTTTTGTTTT
>NW_004567113.1:4674154-4676641 GCF_000260355.1 Condylura cristata
AATGTGATTGTTTATCAAAACAAATAGTCAAACAGTTAAGGCTTTGAAATTATTTGAAATTATTTGGTCAGGATAATGACTAAAATAACAGTGTCAACTTCAAGGCAAACCCTTTCATTTGTACTTTCTAAGATTTAATGCCACGAGTGCTAATGTTTGGGATAAGATTTTTACAAGCACCAGATTCTCTCCCTGTAATAGATGTTTATATGAGCAAAGATGGGGGAAATTAATAATATGTCATGATTTTATGATATTTTATGGCCACTACAGAGGAGCACATCAATTGCCTTGGTGATCTAATCATATTATTTAGAGAGCAGATGCTGCACAAGAAGTGAAACCGTTTCCCTCACAACAAGCTTCTAGACTTATTTCACAGGGCTCATCTATAGGGAGGTCTGACATTCAGTTTCAAAACCAGGCAGACTCCCAATGCTGCCTTACAACCATGCTAATGGTGGTGATGGTTTTCATGGTGTGGGCATTTGTCGCAAGTGAGCTAGACTGCGACCATCAATATATCGCTTTAGTTGTAGTACAACAGCTGTGGTGTTAGAAGGTGCTGATGACAACCAAGTTGAACTGGAGTCAGAATGGCCTCGCAGAGCTACAGTTTCTGTCCTGTTCTCAATTCCCTGAGGCAAAGGCATTATGTGCTTGCATGTCCACATCTCGATGGAAAGCCTGTACTTTGATTATCCCTGTGTGTACAGAGTGCTGGCAGAGTTTATGACTAACGACACGGTTGCATCTAATGTTTTGGTTAACACTGTCTGGGCTGGCATTTCAAACAGAAAAGTATATAATTTAGCACCATAAAAGATGGCTGCCATTACTATAGTAGTGATTGTATGAGTGAATATCATTGCTTAATGCCTTTCATGTATAAGACTTGACTGTCTATATAGAAACAAAAAGAAATAAATTATATTGGCTATGTAAAAACTTTCAGATTAGGAAACAAAGTGTAAAAGTTAAAAACACATAAGCTAGAAATGTTTTTTTTTTTGGAATTATTTCACATTTTCTGGTTTCATGATGAGGTTTAAGTTAAATCTAGAAGATAACATGCAATGTAAACATACTTTCTACACTCCTATAGTCACACATACTTAGTTTCCTTTGCTTATCTAATAGGTATCCAATGTGTAATCTTCATACCACTACTTAGTGGTATGAGAAACATAGCTGTATTATAGGGATTAATAAATTTATGTTTCAGTCTCTAATAGAGGAAGATCAGAAAAAAAAATTAACACTGTACAGACTACTTAAAAAAATGATATGGGGAGACAGCTACAGTTCTGTAAAGAAAAGATGCACTAAATGGTATGTGGGATTTTGACATTACATTAAAGCACTGAACGGGATGAGCAACTTATGACTGTGCTAATGAAAGTGCAGACTGGAAACCAGTGGCAGCATCATCATCAAGCAGAATTTCATGCTCCATTCCACATTCCCTGAATTAGAAAGTGTATTTTACAATATCTTGGAGCCGTTCATTAAAATTTAAAAAGCACTACTCCAGAACAAGTTAAAATTTCAGAAGTCTTTCTAGAGAGTTGTTTATTTTCCTAGAGGGACAGATGGCTGAGAGATTTAGCTGAAATTTGTGTCAGAAACTAAAAGGCTTAGTGCACCCAGGTGCTAACAGTCAACAGATCATTATTATTATCATCAAATACATGGTGACTGAAATGCCTAATCTTCCAGGAACAAAGCCTCGTTTATCAACATCAGTTGTGGAGGAAAAATTTCTATTATACTTAGCTATGACTGATGGTGATAGCAACACATCAAAAAGAGCCTGTTTCAGGCAAAGGCATCTGAAGAGTGTGTGATTAATTACTTGCAGAGTGCAAAAGGCTCTGTGAAGAAAAGGCTGCTCATTAGGGTTGCCAGTCCTAGCCCCTACATTCAAGGAAACAATGTCATAATCTGCCCAACAGAGGAGGCAGTTCTCAAAGGATGGTGTGGAAAGAATCTATGCCCTTAGAACATGTTCTGGTCCTTCTTAACGTATATCTGACAACCTGTTTTTAAGTAATACAATATGTCATTAGAATGTATTCAATTAATGTGATAGTGTAATGAAGTTCCTTTGAATATTTCTCTTGTAGATATCATAAGGAACATAAAAATCTTATTTTGACTTTACTTTTAATATCCTGAAAATATGTTTGTTTAGTCATGGAAACCCAATTCGAAATTCCTCAACAATAAGAAGTATACGTTTATTGATTGAGAAAGCTTAAGAAAGGACCCGAATGGCTGTGTAGAGTGGGATGATGTAGCTACTGGAACCCAGAGCTCAAACATTCCCAGGTTTTTAACTTGTTTTGTCTGGGTAAATTTTATTGTGTTTCTTTACCTACAACAGATTCTATGCATTCAGAAACAAGACAATTTATTTCTTTCAAATCTTTCTCCTTTAGTTACTAAAGGACATACAAATACTATAAAAGTCTGCAGCATATCAAC
>NW_004567113.1:4676861-4699955 GCF_000260355.1 Condylura cristata
TATATATATAGCATGATTACACTTCTACTAAAAAGCTATTTATAGGGCCCTCCCTGGTGGCACAGCGGGTTAAAGCACGGCACTAAGAAGCTTAAGCCACTTCGCATGAGTTTGATCCCCGCCTGCCCCGGAGGTGACCACATGGCTTGGCAGACCCCTCCTGACCAGCCCGCCGCTCCCTCAGTGGTATATTTCGTAGATCAGCCTGTTCTGCTCTCCACTCTGTCTCTGGTGAAGCCTCTCGCCCTCCGCATCTCTGGCCTGTACCCCAGCTCTATATGTATTAATAAATAAATAAATCTTTAAAATTAAAAAAAAAGCTATTTATAAAAATGGTAGTATGTAGCATTTTAATTAATATATTTCAGGCACTTTTTTATGTTCTTTACAATTATTGTCTTACTGCTAAGTGAAATCTAACAACACTGTGAGGTTTCAGGTCATATTTTCCCTTCTTAGAGCACATAAGGATAAAGCCTCCCAATATAACTTCAGTTCCTCTATTGCTGATGTTGTACTAACTCCTAAATATGCATATCTATCAGTTTTTCAAATGGTCAATGAATGGTTAAATGATTAGAAACTCATCTAGGTTCTTGGTTTGTCTTTAAATTCTCTATTTCTACAGAGTTCCACCACATCCTGGTGGAAAAGGACACACCAGATGCATGTAAATGGATATAATATATGTGGTCTCACATACGATCCATGCTAAATGAAAACAGAAATACATAAGGCATTCGGAGAATAAAGGCCAAGCCTATGTGCTAAAGAGCGCTCCAGGTTAACCTCATCAAGAATGGCACAGCTGACCAAAGACTTTGAAAAGGTCAAGGAATGTGCCACAGGGGTCTCAAAGAGCTTCCCATGTGAAGAGCACAGGCAGTGCAATGCTTTTGTGACTGTGACAACTTTCTCATTGAGAGAGAACAGAGGCTTGACTTTGCTGGCATATTTAAGGAACCCAGTGATTCTGGCTCTGCAATGGAGTGGCCTTGGAGAGACAGCAGTGCATACTGTTAGCAAGGTGAGGAGGTCTGACACAAGCTATGTGACGGCTAACACAAGCTATGTGACGGCTATCGTCTGACAGATTTCGCGTAGCTCGGGAAAAGCTCTGAAAGATCAGACTTTCCATGCTAACTTGTGTTATGACCTCCCTTTTTTGTATAATCGTAATATCAAAATATTCTGAGCAACTTTCAGCCTACAATTGGATTGCCTCAGCTGCATAAGGCCTGCCTGCCCTGACAAGCAAGCACTGCACCAGGGTGAGAAATTCCTCTGAAGTCAAAAGTGACTTAACAATTGGCTGATCAATAAAAGCAAAAGGGCTGTTTCTACAAAGTCTCTCACTGCTGGATGGAGGAAAACCCAAATTTTATCATTCTACTATCTCACCTAGCCTTCTATTCAGCTTCTACAGAATTATTCAAACTTCCTACTGTCTGGCTTTAGATATGGAAATTCATCCAGGTTGCCTGTTTTAGAGCTAGTCAAGTTTTTTACCTGCTACACTTCAAAGCAATCCACAAAAGTCTTTCTGGCTAGTCTTTCAGGATTCTACTATCTAGTCTTTAGATAAGGAAATTCGCCCATGTCTCCTATTTAGAGCAAATTACACTTTCTACTGTCTGGATCTCAAGGAAACTCACTTAAAATCTTTTAGCAAGTTTCCTCAAAGTAGGAAACTTACTTAAAACCTTTCAGCGAGTTTCTTCAAAGAACTTTTCAGAAACTTGATTAGCAAGAAATTTCCTTTTCCTGCAACCCCAGACCATTCTTAGAAAAAAGGTGATTGTGATCTTAACCCCTTTCGTATGCTAATGCCATCCCCCTGCCTGCTGGAAATGTATAAAATAAACCTCTGCTGAAGGCAGAGCAGGAAGATTTGCACCCAACTCCGACTCCCGACTCCCGTGTCTTCCTCACTCCCACTCCTCTCCCCTCTTGGAATCTCCGCACACCGACGCCTTCCCATCTTAGGGTCCTGCCTGTGTTGCCTCCAGACACCTCAAAAGTTGGAGCTGCTCTCCGACAGAGGTCTCTAGGGGGAGGGGAGGGCACAGAGAGTGCTGTGGCCATTGTGTGTATTTAACCTTTAAATGTAATGAGGGACTTACTCAGAGTTTTAATCAGAGAAGACACATGATCTGGTATACCTTTTTAAAGGAGTTTTCTGGCTACTTGTACTAAAAGTACACTGAAGAATAATGTGGCAAATATGAGAATATGCTTCTCACATATCATACTTCAGGAAGCAAACTAGACAATGCTTTTTCAGAGCTGCTCCACTCTGCCCTCTCTTTGGCTGGAGCTGGGCATCTGACAGACAGCTCCACACATTACCTTCTGGAAAAGTACGATCCATGATCCAGCAAAGGTGAATAGATACTGGAATTTGAAAAGAGAGGTTATGAAACATATTTTTAAATGTGATGTCTAGGGAGAAAACAAGCTTTGTAGGAGTATATATGTGGCCAAGTTTATACAAACACTGAAAACAGATACAGAGAAGATGGTCTAAACTATTAACAGTGGAAATGCAGGGAGAGTGGTATTAAAGAGTGGGAGAGGGCTGATACAGGATTCTTCAATTGTATGTTATAGTTTTTCACTTCATTTGATGGTTAAATAAGTTGACATCATTTTTTAAAATTAGATTGCATGTGAAATGATAAATAAAACATTACATTCCAATGAAGAAATTATTTGTTTCAAAGTATTTATGTAACAGCGAACTAATGATATAATATAATTAATGATTGCTTGCTCTGTATAATCTAAGGGTAACCAGGCATCATGCCTGGTTGCCTAGGAAAAGGATAAACATACCTGAAGCCTTGATGGAGCCTGTGACACTCTTCTCATACTAGGGAATTAATCTTCCCACTGCTAAGCTTTATTTCAGAAATAGGAGAGAAAGGACTTTGTAAACATCCTTTTAAAGGAACCACATGAGCTCTCAGTGTAATTTAGAATGGTGCTTCAAGTCTGGGCCCAGGGCAGTAGTATAGGCAACATTTGGCTCTTTTCCTATCCCCAGCGGAATCATACCTTGGCAAGGATTGCAGTAATTTCTGTAGGGGACCAGAGACTCACATCAAGTCTTTCCAAGACAGCTGCATCAAAGTCATCTCTAAGTAGTTGCCACATTTCTGTTAAATCCTGTGTTTTTGAGTAAATATTTAACAATTATGCTGATGCGGTCTTCTACTGAGATGTGTTAACTCTTATTCAACTCTGACTTTGTACTATGTTTCAGTGACATTTGGGGATTTATTCATACATTTTCCATTCTTGCATTGAAATGAATGATAACAGAGCCATCTCCTCTGTTATGTCACCCTGCCTTTCCAAATGTTTAATTTGGATATTGATAAATTGCTGTTCTCTTTCATGATTGTGTGACATCAATGTATTCATAACAAGACTCAGAGCACACATCCAAATGAGAATTGTAGACATATAATTATCAAATATATTCAAAAAAGAGAGACAGAAAAGCAAAGACTAGGAAATGATAACCTGTAATATAGACGACATTTATGCTATATGCTTAGGCTATATTCTAATATATAAAAATACATTGAGTATATTAAAAAAATCTACTTTAGTTACTATTGATTTCAGTGTCATCTATTACTTTGTCTTGATACAGTCAATGAATTTTTTTGAGACCTTATCACATCTGACTTTTATGTAGATTAATTCCTTCTCGAAGACTCACTTCTGGCTTCAATAAATTCTTATTTCACTGACTGTGCTCTTAAATAGCTAAGTTCCAAATTTTTGAAATAGTTTTTTTTTTTTTTTTTTACTAGGGTAACACTGGTTTACCATATTGTATAAGATTCAGAAATGTAAGTTCCATACTGTGGGAACTTATGATACCATATCACACAATTTGCCACAACACTGAAGTTCCCCACCTTACTCCAATTCTTATCTCATTGGATCATGCCATTACTCATGTCACTAGGTGTGAAGCAATTAGAACTAAGATCAAATACATTATAAAAAGTAAAAGCCTTGATGAAACTTTTTTTATGTGTGGATTTTTGGGTATCAGTCTAGGAAAATTCACACTCAAGTAAAGTTCAACAATTACCACTTAGAAATACTAATTTGTTGTAGGCTCCCTGTTAGGGTATAACAATCTTAGTTTTCCCTGTCCTGGGAAATTATATGAGCTGATAGCCAATAGCAGGCATCCTTCATTGTGAATTATCTTAGCTAAAGAAAGAAGCTTCTTTCTAGGAGAGACCTTATTCAATTATGGATCACAGCAGGGATAAAAGGCCCCAGCAGCTTTCCCAACTTGGAACAACTAAAGGGCTGGGCCTAAGTTGGAATTGCTTCACAGCTCCACCTCTCCTACAAAATTACATTTCCTGTCCACAGTGGTAGGTCAAAGAGAACCCTCCTCGTAAAATTCAATGTGACATATGTGTGTGTATGTGCACACAATACACAATATATATTGATTGATAAAGATACACACTTGGAAATTATATGATGTTATAATACAATGTTACTTAAATAAAAAAATAAAAGTTCTGCATGTTAATATGTTTCAGAGCTGTATTCAGGGAGATCTAACCTGGAGCACTACTATAATTTAAATATATATGGTTTTAAACAATTTATATGATACCAAATACATTAATAAAATATTTTAGCCTAAAAAATTTACAAAGACAATATTTTAGCCATTTAATTCCTTGACCTTTATAATATTCCCTATCACTTATTTTTGTTGTAAAAATAACAATATTGCGATCGGCTCACCTCTTCTTATCATTAGGCAGGAAGGGAAGGAGAAAGTAAAGTTGGAACAAAGGGGAGGAAGGAAGGAGTGGATGAACTACAAACTTTTTAGCAGTTCTAAATAGTTGTTAGAATTTTGTGAATTCCAAAAACATTGATAGTGGACATCAACTTTGCACCCCAATAACACTTAAGGAGATATACAAATATAGATGCTATAACATACAGCAGATTTTCTGTTCAATTAATCTGAAATGCTATTCTCGTGTCTGATATAATGCAAAAGTGCTGAATCTCCCCAATTAAGAACTATTTAACACAGTGATATAAATATTCATCAATTTATCAGCCTCAGCTTTGTGACCACTATGATCTTGTAAGATAATCTTTCCTGTATTTTTATATCACATTAGAAAGAACTCTTTTATAGCTGGTCAATCCTCAGTATCAGGCTCCTCTTTATAAACTCATATCTTCCATTCATTTTCTTAAATATTTGTTTCTAATGATTGTTTTTAGCCAGTGGCCTATAAAAGCTTTTATTTCACTTTATTCCATATAGATCTCTTCATTTCTTCAGATGCTGGCTGAGCAAAATGCATTTAATGTACTAGCTCATAAATATTATATTAGTTTTACATTGCTGTTTAACAAGTTTTCCCATATTTATTTTAAAACAGCACACACACATTTGTTATATTATTGTTCTATATGACAATGTCTGGGAAGTCTCAGTTGGGTTCTCTGCTTAGAGTCTCATATAACTAAAATTGAGGTATTGAGTAAGCTGCTTCTTATCTGTGGTTGTAGGAAATAATTCACTTCTAGCTTATACAGGTGACTGACAACTTGTTATTTGCAATTATAGGACTGAAGTCCTGTTTTCTGTGAAGGCTATCGCTAAGGGGGTTGTCAGCTTCTCTAGAGGTTGCTTTCAAGGCTTTGCTCCATGGAATGCACATCCATCTTGTGCTTAATTCTTTGCATATTTGAGATTGACTTATTTTCTGTTGCTAGTCAAAGAAAACTCTCTGTTCCTAAAAGGCTCATGTAATAGGTAAAATCCATTTGGAAAATCTTCCTATCTCAAGGTCATTTGCTTTGTAAACTTAACAAATACACAAAATTACTTTTGCTAAGTAATCATAACATATTCTTGGGGATAAAGCTAGAGATGAATGTCATGGTGGATATCCTAGAATATAGCATTTTAAAAAATATAATAATTTAGCATTTCAAATATACTTATTTTAGTTTCCCAGGTACTAAGAAATCATTGATAAGAAACCAGAGCTGGTTTCTTTTATTAAATAAAATACTGTAGTAGTAGTCAATTTGTCCACATACAAATTCTTATCAAAAGAATCACATATTACTAAAAACTTATGTCTCAACATTTTTAATAAATGTGTGATAAACACCTAAATGCTTTCTTTTTATTCTTTCGTTTTTCCTTTCTCCCTCTATCTTAATTGAGGTAATATTGGCTTACAGCACTGTATATGACTTAGATATACAACATAACTCCTGTCAGATGTATATTACCACAACATAACCACCACCCAGGCATCCACTGTCCTCTTCTATAGCCCACTGGGCACACTTCACACATTTTTACATTTTTTTAAAAAAAAATATTTATTTATACATACAGAACTGTGGTAAAGGACAGAGGTCCAGGGGTGTTGAGAGGATTCACCATAAACAGAGTTGGGAGCAGAACAGGTAGGTCAACAAAGTACATTGCTGAGGGAGCAGTGGGTGAGACAAGAGAGGTCTATTACACCATGTGGATCACTCCCGGGGCTGGGGATTGAATTTACACTGAAGCTAAACATCCATGTTCTTTTGGAGGGAACTAACATCTTTCATGTCATGAGTCTATCATCAACAGCTTTCCAAACTCTGCTTGCTATCATATTGATAACTTCAAATTAATCACTCAGTTGGAACATTTACAAAATGGAAATCTTTAAAAACTATAAATAAGATTTTTTTTCTTTATTTCTAGAGAGCTTGCTGTTAAGTCTGCATACGACTGCAAATAAGATGTTTCTCATATTTTTTTAAAGATTAATTTACTTATGCATACAAGACCTGAGGTAGAGGTCAGAGGTTGGGGGTGGGGGTGAGAAGATTCACCAGAGACAGACAATTCACCAGAGACAGAGTAGGGAACAGAACAGGCAGATTAACTAATACACTGCTAAGGGGAGCAGCAGGTGAGATAGGAAAGGTCTGCTGTGCCAAAGTGGGTAGCAATCTGGGCGAGGATAAACTAATGCTACAGTGGCTGTTGATAGTTTCATAGTGCTGAGATTTAACCCCCGTGCCACTAGAGAGGCCCCTTTTCTTCATCATTTACATATAACTTGTCAGAACAGTAAATTCAAATGACTTCCCTTGGATATTTCACCCCTTAATCTGTAGTGCACCCATGAATGATAAAATAATATTTTAAAAAAATGAAGCTAGGTGGATCATACTATAAGATAATAAAGGCCATATATGACAAAAATAATTCTTAATAATGAAAAGCTAGAGCTGATACAAGACAAATGTCTGCTTTTGAAAGTACCATTCAGCATAATATTGGAAATTCCAAGCTATAGTAATTGGAAGACAATTATAAAAGACAAATATATAAAATGAATTCAAGGGCCCTCCCACATGGTACCTGGTTAAAGTGTAGCACTAAAACACTATCCACAGTTATCTCAGCAAGAGTTCGATCCCTGGCCAGGGAGCTGACCCACATGGTACAGCAGACTTCTGTCTCACCCGCTGATCCCCTCAGCAGTGCACTTTATCAATTTGCCTGTTCTGCTCTCCATTCTGTATCTGGTGAATCCTTTCGCTGCCCCTGAACCTCTGGCCTAAACCCCAGTTCTATGTGCATAAATAAATAAATCTTTAAAAACTAAATAAAATAAAATGATAAAACCATATACTTAAAAAAATCCTAAAATTCTGACTAAATCCTAATTATAACAATGAACTCATTTAAAAAAGTTATAAAAGTTATATACTTTTACATATATAAAAGTTATAAAGAAAAAAACGAGGGTTCTCGCTTGTGGTGCAATGGGCTAAAGCACAGCACCATGAAGCTATCACAACCAATGCTACACAAGTTCTATCCACATGGCTGGCAGACTGATTCTGACCCGCCCACTGCTCCCCTCAGCAATGTACTTCATCAATCCACCTGTTCTTCTCCTCACTTTATCTCTGGTGAATCCTCTTACCCCCTGTACATCTATACCCTAGTTCTGTATGCACAAATAAATTAATTTAAAAAAAAAGAAAAATCTGTTGGACTATCTAGTGTGCAAGGTAGACATGTAAGACATCAAGAAAATAATATCATTTACATTCATATCAGATATAATTAAATAATTTGGAATATATTTTAAAAAGAGCCAAAGGGTGGTACAATAAAAATTTCTAAGACCTTATAAAAAGAAATAGAAAACAGAAAGAAACACATATTCCCTGTTTATGAATTAGAAGAATTATCATTGTTAATATCACCAGAGAATACATAGATTCAAAGGAATTCCTACCAAAGTTTCAATAGCATTCTTCAAAAAAATTAGAACAAACTTTATTAAAATTCATATGGAACCACACACACACAAAAAACCCTCCAAATAAATAAAGGATCATATCAGAAGAGAAAACTACCAATCTTTAAAGTATGCTTCAAGACTATAGTAATCACCATAGTGATCATTACAAAACAGAAACACAAACCAGTGGACTAGAGTTGAGAGTCCAGAAACAAGTCTACAATTACATGCCTAGATTATCTATGAAAAAGAGACCAAGAGTATATACTGGATGAAGGAAAGTCACTACCACAAATGGTGGTAGCAAATCGGACAGCCACCTGGAAAAGAGTGACACTAGATCACTTCTTCACTGTAAGCTAAAATTAACTCATAGTGAAAGAAGACTTTTCTGTGAAAAGGAAATCTCAAAATTTATAAAGGAACATAAGCAAAACACTCCACAACATTGACTTCGGTGATGTCTTTTTGCATTTGTCACCCAGATCAAGATCAAGCTAACAATCTTCTGCACAATCAACAAAACTATCACTAAAGCACACTGCTGAAAGGGGGAAAATATTTACACACTGTTCTAACAAGGAGCTGCTAGCTAAGCCCTAAATAGAACTGATAAAATTCAAGAAAAGGAAAACAAGTAATACAGTTTAAAAAAATAAGTAAAGAATAAAATACTTATCCAAAGATGGCATATAAGTGGATAAGAGGAACATGAAAAAAACTCATCACTATCTAGCATTAGGAAATGTAAATCAAACCACAATGTACTATCATCATCTCACATATGTGAGAATGATTCTTAGTCAAAAGACCAGAAACAACAAGTATTTGAAAGATGTAATGACACGAGCTATGCAACCTCTGTCGTCAGACACGGTCCGGATGGAGGGGAATTACTCTGAAAAATCAGACTTTCCACGCTAACTTATGTTATGACCTCCCTTTTTTGTATAACGTAATATCAAAATATTCTGAGCAACTTTCAGCTTACAATTGGATTGCCTCAGCCACACAAGGCCTGCCTGCCTTGACAAGCAAGCACTGCACCAGGGTGAAAAAATTCCACTGAAGTCAAGTGACTTGACTACTGACTGATAAATAAAAGCAAAAGGGCTTTGCAGTCTCTCTCACTGCCGGATGGAGGATAACCCAAATCTTATCATTCTATTATCTCACCTAGCCTTCTATTCAGCTTTTTAAAGAATTACTCAAACTTCCTATTGTTTGGCCTTTAGATGTAGAAATTCATCCAGTTTGCTTGTTTTTTAAACTAATCAAGTTTTCCACCTGCTACACCTTAAAGAAATCCATAAAAGTTTTCTGACTAGTTTTTCAGGATTCTATGTAGTCTTTAGATAAAGAAATCCACCTATGTCTCTTATTCAGAGATTTGATTAGCAAGGAATTTCCTCTTCTGTCTCCCAGGATGATTAAGGCAGAAAAACAAACCCATTAAGTAGTAGATAAGGTTTAAGGGACTTCTATATTAGTTGATCTCCACTATAGTAATATTAGTCATAGATTTTGTGCACTTATGTACCTGTTTTTTTACCTTGATTGATTTTAGAATGTTGTAATCTCAAGCTAGGGTCAAAACAACCCCAAACTGTTCTTAGGAAAAACAAAGATGATTGTAATCTCTCAGCCCAGTTCGTGTGCTGATGTCATCTCACTGCTTGCTCGTAATGTATAAAATAAACCTCTGCTGAAGGCAGAGCAGGAAGACTTGCACCCAACTCTGACTCCCGTGTCTTCCTCGCTCCCCTTTCCCCTTTTTTCTCCCTTTTCCCCTTTTTTAGGAATCTCTACTCGCCGACGCCTTCCCACCTTAGGGTCCTGCCTGTCCTGCCTCCAGACACCTCAATAGTTGGAGCTGGTCTCCGACAATGTAGAGAATAAAAGATGCTCATATACTGGTGGTGGAAGTAAGGCTTGGTCCATATTTTATAGAAAATAGTATCAAAATTTTTCAAAATAATAAAAAGAGATCTACCAAATGAGTTATCAATTACACTCTTAGATATCTACCAAAAGATTGCAAAAACACCAATTTGGCAAGAGATATACACTTTTGTATTCATTGAAACACTATTTACAAAGAATACTATTCATCCATTAAAGACCATATATATATTGCCATGGATGTAAATGGAACAAGCATATTATGCTTAGCAAAATCAATCAGAAGGAGAAAGAGATATAGCAGATGGTTCAACAATTATATGGAATAGAGGGTAACAGAAAAGGCTAGACAAAGAAAACAACAACAACAACAACTAATGTATACTTTAAATGTGTAAATGATACCCATCTCAAGATATCTATTTTTAAGATTATGAAAACACTATTTGGGAAAGAAATTTGATTCCTTTTTCTCACTCCTGCACTACATATAATAGCCAAGATATAAAAACTATTAAGTACCCATTGATGGATGATTAAATAAAGATGTGGTGTGGAATACTATTCAGAATCTAATATAAAAGATTAAATCTTCCTTTTGCCACACCTTGTATAGAACTTGATGAAATTATGCTATGTGTAGTAAGTCAAAAAGACACATGAAAATATTAGTTGCTTTTTTACTCAGGTGAAATATATAGTAACAAGTTAAACATCCAAAACAAAATAGAAAACAAATCCATGGGTTATAAAAACAGAACTGAGATTACCAGAAAGGGAAGTTGTGGGCAAGAATACGTGACAAATGGGTTCCAACAGATTGTGATGGAGTTTCCTTAGTAAGTGGCAGTGGTGTGGGGTCACACACTGAAGAATTGTGAGCTGTACATAGTGTTTTAAACCAAGTCTACAACACAGGAACAAAAATTCCCAAACAATGGGTGATTATTTTTTATGCCATGTGAATTATGTATCAATTAAGGTGCTCAAAAGATTCTAAATGATCATTCCTAGCATCCCTGTTAAATAGTCTTATCGAGCAATTTTCTTTTCTGAGCAATTTTCTTTTCTGCCTTCAAATTTATTTCTTGATACATTCATTAATGAGCCCAGAACACATTGAGAAAACTACATTTTACTTAAAGTCAAACTCTTGCTTTTGGCTTGCAAGTTAGATACTATAAAGTTCATTATTAATTTCAAGTCCATATTAATAAAATTTTAAAATTTTGCTTATTTGGAAGTGATCTATTTTCAACAAACTCTAATGCTAATTATTATTGATTACCTATAGATATTTAAATGATAAATTTTGTAAAGTTCTTATTATATAGCACCAAATGTTGTAGAACACAATGCTAGTGATTTTCCTAAAAGCTGATTACTGATGGTTTTTAGAACATACTAAATGGAGCATGCTAAAAAAAAATAAAATAAAAATTCACACACCTCCATTATTTGGCTCATTTGAATCATTGGAAATTTTATTAGCTTGAGAAAAAGTAAGCACATACCAAGTAATGAAATAATTTGAAATTATAAATGATATATTTTTCCATTAAAGTTGATGTTGCCCAGACTCAGATTGTAGGTTATTTGCCAGATATTCCAAGAAAGTAGTTACAGCTTGAGAAAGGAACCCTCTTATACTGCTGTTTCCAGCCACTGTGGGATGCTGTGTGGATATTCCTCAAAATGCTAAAGAGAGATCTACCACATAATTCAGCCATTCCACTCCATATGACACAAAATCACTAATTGGAAAGGAAATCTGTATTCCTCTGTTTATTAAAGCACTATTTACAGTAGCAAAGATATGGAAACATATCAAATGTTCCAAAAAAGATAAATAGATCAAGAAGTCACCCATCAAAAAAAGATAAATTCATTCCATCTGTGGAAACATGGAGGGAGCTGGATGGGATTATACTAAATAAAATAAGTCAAAAAGAAAAAGATAAATATATAACAAATCATTTATATGTGGAACATAAATAATCTGAATAAAGATTGGGCAAAAGATGAAACTTGAAAGCTGACCATAGATCCGAGAAGGAGTAAGAAAAGGCTCAAGACAGTGGAGGGAATAATTGGATTACAGGTGTGATGGGAGTGGGAGAACTATGGAGACTTGGCCCTCCCTGGTGGCACAATAGGTTAAAGCACAGCACTATGAAGCTCTCTGTAGCCACTAGAGCACAATTTTGATTTTCCACCAGGGAGTGATCCATGTGGCTCAGCAGACCTCTCCTGTCTCATCTGTTGCTCCCCTCAGCAGTGTATTTCAGTACATCTACCTGTTCTGCTCCCCATTCTGTCTCTAGTGAATCCTCTCTCCACCTTCACACCTCTGTTCTTCACCCCAACTCTTGTATGTATAAATAAATAAATCTAAAAACCTCAAAAACTATGGCGACTACACCTGAGGGAAGATATCAAATACCATCCAAAAGTTATCAATGATGTAAGAAAATAAATAAATGATTTTTAAAGACATATAGAGGTATGACTGTTAAAAAGGAACAGTAAAATTGATCTAGTACTGAGAATTTAAAAAAGTCCTGAATTTCCATTTTTCCAGGCGTCGATCTGCCTGTTCTGCTCCCCATTCTGTCCCTGGTGAATCCTCTAACCCTCCGCATCTCTGGCCTGTACCCCAGTTCTGTATAAATAAATAAATAAATCTTTATAAAAATAATAAATAAAATGAAAATAGATCAAACATTCTATTTAAACAACAATAAAAGCCAAGATTCACCCCAGTCCTCTTATCTTTACTCCTGAGATGGCAGAAATAACCAGTTTCTTACCTTTTCCGCATGATACTGTAGTGAAAAAAATATAAACCTGGGGGTCTATAGGGGGGTATATGCCCACACAAAGTGATCACAGGACAGAACTTAAGAGAATACACACCGGATTAACATGAATAATTGTCAAAGTCCCAGCAGCTTAACTGCAAAACCCCCAGATCTGCCTCCAAATCCCATCAGCTCCTTCCTTGGTAATTTAGGGTGTGGGGTATGAAAACTCTACCTTCCACCATTGAGTTGGCAATGAGTTCGCCCCTCCTCGCTTGGAGGTTTTTCCTCACTGTTCATCTCACACTCTTAGCAAATTCCTTTTTAAGTATACTCATCAAAATCTAAGTTTAGGTTTATAGTCTAAAAGCCCACTATCTTAAATACCATTTAGGTAATTTAGAAACTCAATATGCAAATTGTTATTGGTGAGTATGTAAACATGCTATTTCATTGTTATCAAAATTTATTACTTTAAAGACCTACTAGTGTCACAGCCTGAACCAGAAAGATGGGAATCTGTTAAAAGGTGAGTAAATCACTTTAATACTTTATATTGGAAACTGTGTAACAGTGCTTTCAGAGTAATAGACAAAGAAGATGGTTCATAATTTCATTAATTCAATACATATTTGTTAATTGCCAACAACACATGAGATATAGTTCTCAGCACTTCAGATATAACCAAAACAAAAGAAGAACAGACACATATTCTTACTCAGAGGTATTAAATAGATGAGAGTCTGTCTTGGGTGGAGAGTGAAACAAAGAGGAAAAGTATAAGAAATATAGAAATTTCACTTGCTGTTAGTGATAATGACTATGAAAAATACATTAAAACATGGTAAAGGGAATGGAGGGGGCAGTTGGTCTATTCTGTAGGATAATTGGAGTGAGCTCCATAAAAAAGAAACTTGGGTAACACTAAAATAGATAACTTAGGCAAGAAATTTTGTGTAAGAAAATAATTCAAGCAATCCTATTGGTATAAAGGAAATATTTTAATATTCCACAAGGTAGCTTGAGTCTTCAATGGAATGATCTAGGAAAGGGTGTATAGGAGGTAAAATGTGGGCCAGGTAGCCAGAAAGGAAATTTAGGATGTTAGGCTTTGTGGGGTATTGGAAAGATTTAGGCTTTTTTTTTTTTTTTTTTTTAACTTACACAGTAGAAGGAAGAAGTAATAGTGTGTAGTAGGTTAGTGAAAATCACTCTGAGGACAGATAGATTTTATATTTAATAGCTATTTCTGTGTAAGGCCTATCTGTGAATAGTGTATACATCAATTCAGAAGACCGTGAAAGTCACAGTTAAATGAACTACCCCAATAAGAATTCTAAACCAGCCTGATAGCTAAAATTCCAAATAACTCAATCTGCTTTAGTTTAAACGTTCCTACTGCCTCCACATAGAAGCTTTGGAGACATCCAATAACAACTTATACATGACTAATACATGACTATAATATATGCTTCTCTAAATTTAATGTTGAATGAATGCTCCAGTGTATTACTTAGGATATTACAATATTTGAGTTAGAGCTCAGCATAAGAATGGAAATCTAAATATTCTAGTTACTGTGTGAGAAAACTCTTAATACCTTACCTCTTATTAGTGAAAGAACAAGTTGCTGATAGTTAGAAAAACACTGTGTTGGCAATAATGAAGTATATCCTTTCCTTTAGAGCCTAGAAGATGCCAAGTGGCCTTGTGGTGTATACAAAAGAAACACTTCATCATTCCAACTGGCATTATTACAAGGAGTTTTGTTCTGTGATAGACTGCTGTGAGGTGGGAATGGTGACTATTATTCGAAGTCATTCCTCTGCAGAAGCAACCATTTGAAGCATGACTGCTGATGGAAAAGTCACAGCTCTAGAGTGGCCACATTCTCTGTGCCATTATGTACCTTTTGAAGGCTGCATAGCTCAGAATTCTGCAGAATGTAAGTCATTTCGGGTGATGTCCATATTTCTCCTCCTTGCAGATCCTTTCCCATGTGCTGTTTCCAAAAAGCACTCTATGAAACACAGTGGTATATGCTGATGGGGAAATGTGATGTTAAGATAAAAATCTTAAGTATCACATGTTTTAGTAGCAAACAGTAAGCTTATTTCCTGTTGATGTGAAATACGTTTTTATAATTTCAATTAAACTTTACATATTTACCAGTTTTAATGAGAAAATAATTGACTGTATAAGATTAAGGCATAGGGAATGATGATTTGATTTACATATATTGTGAAATGATTATGACAATAGGTTCTGCTAACATTCATCCTCTGAATACAATAAGAAAAGGAGACAAAAGAAAAAAAAACATTTAAGATGTGTTATTTCAATAATTGTTCTGTCACATGTGCAGTGTTAGCTGTCATCATCCTGCTGTACACTGCATATAAATAGCTTTCTTATAACTGGAAGTTTGAGCATTTTGATCATCTTCCAATTGCCCCTCACCCCACTCTCTACCACTGGTAACTATGGGTCTGATATCTTTTTCTATGAGAGTCCCTTTTTGAGCATTTGTCTTGGCATATATCCTTTTATACAAATTATAGTTATTAATGAAGCTTCCATGACTGCCTATACACTTGGGGCTTTAACTGCATATTTAAATATTAACAAGGCTCTGATTAAGATGCAGAAACATGAGTAGCAGAGCTAATGGAAATATTTTGCTCTTGTCTTGTCTTGCTTCTATATTATATTCATCAAAATTCCAATTAACAACATAAGAATGCATCATGACTTCCTATGTGTATTCTACTTTACTTCTAACACCTTTGATTTAAGGGATTTGGGAAAATGAATATTTTTAGCATTCATATGCAAGCAGGTTTGGTTGAAAAGGAATTTCACGTGAATTTTAAAGAAGACAATAGCCAACAGATTGAAATTTTATCCCCTTACCTCTACTAAGTTTTCACAATTAACAATTGTAATGTTCCTTTTTTGTCTTGGGCTTGTACCTGCTAGTTCACTTGATTATTTTATCTTGCTAATGAGTCATAGGTCACAAGTTTCTTCCCTGAATGAAGTTCAGGGATGTTATATTTCAACAGGGATATACATTTATTACTTTGGGATATAACCAAAAACTTAAATTGCACTCATACTAATAATGCAGTAGCAGCGACAGAATGTCTAAACACCAACTCACCCTTAGCCTAATGGTCTTCTATGAGTCCATAAGCTAACCTAGATAGGCCAGCTTCTATGCCAGCTCCTTGCTCAATAAAATGAATGAATGACTCAATACACAGAAAAAAGGACTGAGCAAAGAAATGATGCTTTTACCTCTCACTTATTTGAATAGATAGTGCGAACAGATGCAGAGAACATGCATATTTTAATATATTCAAATTCCTCTCACCTGAAAACTAACAAGTTCTCATATTCTTAGTTCACAAACTTCTCTTGCTCAGTCACAATTCTTAATGTGCTTTCAAACTCCTATCTACTCATTCTTTTCTAATAATTTCTAATCTACTTTGGCACACATAAAGTTAGCATCTAAAAAATGTTCACACCAAGACTAATGTTTTCTTCAAATTGATGAAAAGGTATTTCAGAGCACTCGTATTACCAGAGCAGGCAAGAGCAATGGCTTTTGTTGATCTGTCTTTCCTTCTAGGAGTACCCCCTTACTCTCTCCTCTTCATGTGCATGCATTTTCAGCTACTTCCTAGTGTCCTTTGGATGCTTGTCTTCCAGTTATATGCTTATGTGCTTATCTGTTGATATTTCCCAGGACTCACTGGATTGCTTTGGATGGAATCATCTCAAGATCTTTATAATAATTTATATAATGATTGAATCTTAATTTTATCCTAAATTTCAACTGTTTATGCAAAAGCCCACTTGCATGCATCAAAATTTACATTGGACAAATTAGATCAGATATGTCACATTGTTTTAGTTGCTTGTTCCAGCAATCCTTTACCCAACAATGATAAAGGTGAATCTTATAAATGAATAATTGTTTTCTTCAGGGAATATTGCATATTTAATTACAGAAAGCAGATGTTTACCAAAAAAAAAGTTTACTTTTCTAAACTTGCTTTACAAATCTTGCTTTTCTGGGTATAACATTCATGAATCTTGCCCAATTCAACCAGTTCTCTGAAAAACTGGCTTAAGCATCTTGCTCCAAGGCATCAAAGTTTGATAATATCTTACTTCTGAGTTCACCTTTTTGAGATACTAAGCTTCTTTTAGGATGTCTTATACCAATATGTTTCAGTATATTTAGCTTTATTTTATTAGCAGATGATGATGTAATATTTCCAGCATTCAATATTACTGTCAACTTGTCTAAGAGCACACTCATTGTCTCTCAAACTTACTCATCTGATCACAACTTTTAAAAAACATTTTTAAAAGACTAATTTATTAAGAAAAAGGGAAAGTAAAAGAGCCACCTGCATAGTCACAGGTGGGTGAGAGCTGCCACTGCTCATTGTTTTAACAATCCTGTCAGTATATCTGAAATTGCAATCCATAAATGTGAAGGTCCTTCTCCTTATATACTCATCTTAGGCTCTACCAAATTGTGTTTAAACTTAAGTGCCCCAAACAAATGAGTGGATCATGAAGATCAGTTATGTATCCACAATGGAATACTACTTGGTTATAAAGAAAAATGTTCTTTTAGCATTTGTGGCAACATGGATAGAACTGGGAGGGATTATGCTAAGTGAAATAAGCCAGAGGACAAAGATAAATTCCAGATGTTTTCTACTTATATGTGGAATGTAGAAAAAACAAAGTATCAGCCAAGAAACAGTCAAACTAAGTCTTAAAAACTAACTACAGGGAAGTCAGTCAGCATCCACAAGGAAATGAAAAGAGTGAGGGGTGAGCTGCCCAGAGTCATCCAGGAGAGCAGACAGCAGATGAAGTTTGAGGACTATGTGTGCTTTGGTAGTAAAGGAGCCATGGTGGCCACAATTAAAGGCAGAAACCCTGTAAGTGTTCAACTCTCTACAAAGATGTAAAATAATACTACTTAATTAAAAAATATATAACTAAATAAATAAGACAACGTGTGTTGCTTTACTACTCCAATATATGTTAGCTGGATAAGTAAAATGTAAAATCATGTGACATTTCATGCCCCCTTTCCTGTGGTGCATGGTGTAGTAATTGGCAATGGGAGGCCTGGGAGGGCAACGGGAAATACATTCTTTACAAAATATTTTTTAGAATTAGTAATGTAATTAAAATCCATCTTTTCATTAACATTATGCTTCAACAATCAATAATACCCTTGTTGCAATGAAAATTCATGTTCTATTTATTTTGGATGCTGACTCTCATCCACTTTCAGTAGATTTCTAATGTTGCAACAAGACACACTCACCTGACTCACTTGGTGCTGAGCTATTCTCATTACCTAATGTAGTTAGGGAGCAGCACTTCAATTGCTTTTTGCTGTGAGAACCATCCAAAAAGCATATTCCATTGGTGATGGGGTATCATTTAATAAGGTTAAAATATAAGCCCCACCCATGACTCAGAAGGAAAGTTTGGGAGTCTTGAACAAAGGGAACTGACAAGGTTGCTATGGGAACGAGGCTATAGGGCTGATCACTATGACCCTGAATGGGGAAGCAGAGCCTGTTCATATCTTGTGTCAAAGGTCAATGCCCAAGACCAGACATTCCAGCACTAACTGGCCCAAAACTACTCCCCAGTCATGAAAAGCCCCCAAAAAACTGATTACAAAAGGGATCCCCACACCTTCACACACAGACCTCTCCATCTCACTCCTTGTTTCTCTTAACAGTGTATTTCAATAACCCCCATTTTCTGTTTTCTACTCTGTATCTAACGAATTCTTTCACCCCAGCACCTGTGTGCTAACCCTGATCATCTCCTTACAACAACTGATGACAGTCATGTATGTACATTGTAACAAAGTCTGGTTTTCTACAGGTTCTTCAAAGTGTTCTCAAAATACTTAATTCACTTTTCTTCTCCTTTTCTCAACACACTGCCTTTTCCATTATGTAAATTTATTCAAAGCTATTCTTAGGTTTCTCAACCCTAGTGATGCTTAGAAACAGAGACCCTTATTTGTTTTCAGCAAATAAAAAGTGTTGAAACAGCCCCCTATTCCCCTTCTAGTGAGTTAGAATTTTCATAATAAGTAACAGTGGCTTCTTTCTGGATATGTTTCAGTCCATTTGGAATAACACTCAGAACAAACTGTTGTCACATGAAATCACTAATTCTCATGGAAATCAATGTGAACTTTGGACATAAGAGCAGGACTGATTTCATAAATCTCTCCAAGTTCCTCTTCTAGTAATCACCTTAGGTGAAATACATGTGTGTATGTGTAAAAAAAAAAAACAATGAAAAGAAATCCTTTTCATGAAAGGACTTGAAACCACCACTTCTAGTCAGAACCTGTTCTCAAAGTAACAGCGTAGGTTCCTTGCCCAACCTGAGCAGCCAACTGGCTTCCCTGAGCTCAGATCATTAGGAGGCAGCCATGCTGGGTGTTGTGGCTGTTTACATCAAGTTGTCTAAGTAAGCTGTGGAATAGAGCACTGCACATAAGCATACTTAAAAAAAAAAATAAGTCACCCAGAATTTCTGAATATTTGACTCTCTTTGCAATCTTCTAAACATTTAAGTTCAATTTCACTTTATACTTAGTCATTTCACGGTCTATAAACTTCAAAGCTACATTCCCATTTCTGCTGTGGTCACTTTTGGCCAGAAAGGTGCTCTCATTAAAGTTATTATTACTGTGGGCTTTGTCCAAGTCTTCCTCCCTTGTATCAAGAACAAATGTTCTTTTCTTTGGAGTTATCAGACCTTCACTAGTGACCAAATCTATCATTTTCAATAAAGTACTGAAAAAATATACTTAGAAATAATTTTACAACTTTATTCAACCATATTATGTATGTGGACATTTTATCAAAAATGTCTACATTTAAAGAAAAAAGTCTACCAGAACATTTCCTTTGATTGTCATCTTCCTGGATGTTAATGAGCAAAACCTCCATTTTAATAAAATCATTGACTACAGGTACATCAAACTGTAAATATCTTTTCACTATAGTAATCCATTTTTACTATGAGGACTTTGGTTTTCAATGACTCCACTTTTGTAGCTTATTTCCTGCTGTCTTTCTATTCAACTTAATAATTATTGACATCCTAGTATATAATTTGTATGTTGCCTTAGTTTAGTTATTATTTTCATATTTGTGTTCAATCCATTTCAAACAAGATATATTTACTCTACTTTAATAAAAAATAAATAACTTTGCATGCTGGGTAGTGTGTTTTAAAGTACATAAAACAATGTCCTTTTGCTGAAACTTGATTCCTTCATTCTCTTTGCAAAAACAACATCCTTTTTTTCTTTCTTACTGAACATCAAAGCACTTATCAAAGGCTTGGGCTTGTGACCAAATCTCAATTTTCCCAAAGAGAAGCTATGCTTTTCAAATGGAAATAAAAATGGTAATTCTAGTAAAGATCCAAATATATGTGGTGCTGTCTGATTAATGTTTTAATCATATACATTATGCTTTCCTCCAGTTTTCCTGACATTTTAATTTCCTAGTTAATATAAAACAGATAAGTGTTTTCTCTTTCCAGCATACTTTAAAATATTCTTTTCAAGTTGCTATCTTGATTCAGAAAATATTTCTAACTTTTATTTTCATCAATAAAATTAGACTTTATGCAAAGGAAATAATACACCTAGTTTTTCTTTGAAATGACCATATAAATACTATATTTAAAATTGTTCCTTTAAATTATATTTTTAAAATGTTTTGTGTTACCTGATAATTATTTTGATGTCACAGAGTATGAATGTAGTATAATCCTGACAGAAGGTGAATATAGTTCAATTAATTTACCTTACTAATTTAAAAGTATTATTCTACCAAATGAAATGTGTAAAACATTAAAAAAAATATTTGCTTTAGAAACCATATTACTGCTTCAGTTAGCCAAGAAGGAAGAAAAGTAAGTTCTGAGATCTCTGAATAAATTAAAACAGCAACAAAGTGATGAGTTTAGACAGATCCCTGGATAGATAGATGATATATAGAAAGATATAAGAGAGAGGGAGAATATTTTAGGAAACACACGTATTTGGATCAGAGAACAGATCATTTATTGCTTACAGATTATTTTTTCACTCATTCATGGATTCACATTCCCACAGAATCATGTAGATAGGATATGTGCTACTCTGTGTCAGAAGTAGTGTCATACCTCAAGAGAATTATGACCTTAAAACTTAACATGCATTAGCATGCATAATGGCCCAACCTACCCCCATACAGGAAAAAAAACAAATAAAAAAAAAAGAAAGAAAGAAAGAAAGAAAAGAGAGAGAAAGAAAGAAAGAGAAAGAACGAAAGAAAGAGAAAGAAAGGAGTGTTGAATGCAAAGGAATGTTTTCTGGACTGTGGAGGGCAGTTAACTACTTTTATCACACTAGAATATAAATTAAAATTATAATTTATTTAAAAATTATAAATTTGTATATCTCTCTAAAACAATGCAAAATCCGTAACTGTTGGGACAGTCATCCATTAACCAAGTTTTGCCAATTTTTGCTCAGCAAGCTCTTGTTTCTGTGCAGAAAGATGAAATATTCATGTAGAATTACATCCCAACAATAGTAGTCATTTCAGCTAGTTTCTTTTTAAAATAATGTGCAATTGGATATAATGTTGGTTCAATAAAGTGACTTATTGAACTGTCACTCAAAATTTTAGGTTTTTATAGTTGTACTTTAAAAGCATGCTGAAGTTGAATAGATGCAGAGTGTAACAAGGTACTTAAAGGAAGTTTACTTGTGGTTCCATTTTTTTTTTAAATTATAATGAAACATTGTAAATGGAAAAAAATAGATATTGTAATTGTATTCAGTTTCAGTTACTAAGCAAGTTGGTGATGAAGCAGATATAGAACACATCTTCCAAGACCCCTGTGTGTTGTATGCATGAGGTCAGTTCGACTCTTTGCCACTATTTTATTCTAAGGAAGTGGAACAAAATTCAGTCTTTACTCACTCAACTGCCTACATTTATCTTCTAAGAGAAGATGAATTACATTTGTTTCAACTGCATAAATGGGTGTCAGCATGTATCTGGCAGACCACACTTCACTTGAGACCTACATAACACTTTGAACAAAATGTAGACACGTTTATCTCATTTAATAATGCAAGATGTGAGTACTGAATAAAACTAATAGAGTTTGATTTAAAGCAAAACAAAGCAAAAACATTTTAACTGCTTTTGGGCAAAATATATTTTTCCTCATTTGCAAGTAATTTTCAGTCTTCTGAACTCTAGATTTTATCAGTGTTGTTTTATAGTTCCATTCATCTCTTACTTTATCTTCACTATTTTTACAAGTTACATAGCAATACCTATGTACAATTTATAACTTCAAACAAACAGCCTTATTTTGTAGGAAAGTCTTTCAATAAATGTTTATCAAATCAATGCATTGGTATTTATTTTAAATTGCATGGTTCTTTGGCAAGTGATGATCTAAATAAAATTTCCTTTTAATGGACAAAAATCACAACAATAACAACAACAAAACAAGAATAAGTGGTTATACTCACTTTAACTCAATAATGAATAGCCAAATAGCAGGGAAAATAGTCAATATATCAAACAATTGTGTTTAGATATTACTAGATTACATAACTAAGGAGGAAGGACAACTTATGAGGGGCTTTGATAAACCATAACATGTAATCTTCAAATTAAAAATAAAACACCAGATGGTGTGACTAGTATGCACACTACAAAGAAACCATAAAAAGTCAGATATAAACAAACTTAAAAATGGACCTTTAGAAGCTTACTACAAAATCGAAGCGTCCACAGCTGGAAGGTAAGAACAGGGAGAGGATGGGCAATGGGCTAAGAGTGATTTGGTGGCAGGTAGACTATGGTAATAACTTCACTTGAATTGGGAGGTAGTCTGTATTTCCAAAATCACAACACAAATGTAAGCCAATATTGTTTCAATTAAAAAAAAAAAAA
>NW_004567113.1:4700436-4711338 GCF_000260355.1 Condylura cristata
GGAATCGAACTCATGCGGAAGCGGCTTTAGATTCTCAGTGCTGTGCTTTAACCCGCTGCGCCACCAGGGAGGGCCAAATTAGGCATTTTTTTAAAGTAAATTTCAGACCTACTTTGTAGGATATGGGTCAAATCACACCAAAATAGTGGAATCATCAACAAACAAATTTCTGTTATGATGCTTCCCTTGGCGGAAAAAATGGCGAGAAAATCATAATTAGCAATGCAAGTTGGCTTTATTCTTTGTGACAAAACAAAGATGAACAGATGAGCTGTGGGGATCTAGCACTGAGGTTCCTGCCTGAAAACCATAACTAGTAGTACATGAAACTATAATACCATCTTTACAATCACAGTAAAAGCTTACCAACAGAAGACTGAAAGAGTTAAAAACAACTAACCAAGGATCCTCCCTGATCATGCTGAGATTAAAGCACAGTGCTATGAAGCTATATGCAGCCAGTGCAGCAAGAATTCAATCCCCAGCCAGGGAGGTGACTCACATGGTGCAGCAGACCTCTCCTGTCTGGCCAGCTAGTCAGCAGTGCATTTGAATAGATCCTCCTGTTCTACTCCCCACTGTCTGGGGTGAATCCTCTCATTCCTCAAACCTCTGGTCTATAACCCAGCTCTTGTATAAATAAATATATCTTAAAAGACAAAAACAAACAAACAAAACAGTTAGCCTGTAATAAATCACTTCATTTATGTAATACAAATAATAAAGCAAACCTAATAAGAAAATTACCACTTCTCTTGTTTTCCATGTTATCTTCATCAGTATATTCCTATGGGAAACAATGATTCCATAAAACACTCAATACATATGGAACCTCAAAATGTTTTTGGCCTATTCAAGTACTTTTAACAAATCTTAGTTTAAACTTTGAAATAGAGAAAAAGAAACACTGGTATATTGTTGGTGTGAATGTAGAATAGTCCAGCTCTTATGAAAAACAGTGTGGTGTCCTCAAAATATGAATTTTAAGTCTACCATATGATCCAGAATTCCTACCCCTACATGTTGTTCTAAAGAATGCATTCCTATGTGGATTGCAGCACCATTTACAATAGCTACATGAAAGAGATAACTGTAATACCCAAGCCGATTAAAAAGTTGTGACCTATCCATACAATGAAATATCATGCACTTATTAGGACAAGTTGAACTATTCCTACTTATGATGACATGTTTGCAACTGGAGGGGATTTTGGTGAACAAATAAGTCAGAAGGCAATTCATTGGGCTGTTTTGCTTACAGTGGAATATAGAGACCCAAACAGAGTCAGACAATATTAAACTAAAAATAAACACTAAAAGTTTGACTGTAAAACTGAGGGTACGAGAGGCAGAGCAGAAAAACAAAGAGAAAAGTGGGATTGGGCACAAAATGGTCTATGGTGGTGTGTTGTGGTAATATATACCTGAGAAGTAGTCTTATATTGCTGAATCAAATGCAGTGATGTAAACCAGTGTCACCTTAATACAAATGTATTAAAATAAAATTATAATTAACTTTGAAGTGGAACAAATGAGACATAATTGAGTTCTTTAATTTAGAATGTTCAACAAAATATATACATAATACTTTCCAAAATCACAGAAAAACATCAAATTTACCTAAATATTGAGATAAATTAATGAATGTTGTATCAGTAAAGGAGTTTTAGAGGACAGTGAAGATTTAAAAATTTAACATCTTTTTAAAATTATTTTTTCTTATTAAAATATTTACTATTTGTGTTGAGAAATTGTTTTACCTTTATAAATTTAGTTAACATTACAATCATAAAATTTATTTATATAGGTGTCCATAGTTATACAATTACCATCTATATTTGAGACATTGTTCACAACTAAAAAGCTAATTCCATCCTGTACATACAATTGAAATGTTTTACCTGGCCTACTTATCCTGCAAGCCCCTACCTGCTGGCAACCTCCAATTTGTAGTCTCTAAGTTCACTTTTGCTTTATTTAGTTCATTTGCTTCTTTTGTTTCTGTTTGTCCCACATCTGAGTGAAACCCACAGGGTTTTTCTCTCCCTATGGGAAATTTGTACATTAGCAGCTCCAAGTTTACAAAGTGCAGATGCAAGACTTTTAAAGGAGTTATTCAAGTTCAAAAAATGTAATGAAGCACAAAAAATATTTTCATAATACTATATTTTGTTTTTACTTTGTTGAACATTAATTTTACTATGTTATCATTCATATTAATGTATAATTATGGGTACAATAGCTGCCTTAGCAGAGGTCAAGGCTGGATACTGACCCTCTGGGGTGGATGCTGCATTTCTACTACCAAGTGGTATCACTTAAAAAACAAAGAATCTAAAATGCCTTTGATACAATATTAAAATTAACAATTTCATTATAATGAATATTGACTTGAATATAGGATTTTTAATATTCTGTGTATGCATAAGGCAATGTTGCTACATACAAGAGTATTAGGGTCTTGAATGTATGCTAAATCGCAAGCTAAATTAGCTATTTTTTTTAGTAGCACATAATTTTTACTTAAAAAAGATCTACTCATGGCCCTCTCTGTTGGTGCAGCAGGTTAAAGCACAGCACTAAGAAGCTAAAGCCAATTCCGTATGAGTTCCATCCCCGCCTGCCCTGGAGGTGACCATATGGCACGCAGACCTCTCCTGACCGGCCTGCTGCTCCCCTCAGCAGTGTACTTCCTCGGTCGGCCTGTTCCTCTCCCTGTTGTGTCTCTGGTGAATCCTCTCATCGCCCCTGCACCTCTGGCCTGTACCCCAGTTCTGTATGCACAAATAAATAAATCTTTAAAAAAAAATCTACTCACAACCATAAAGATTATTAAGACTTGTGTATTAAGTGTCAAACTTCTCCAAAATTATTAGGATCAATACCTCTTCAAAGAATACAACTATTTATTCATTCATTCAACAAAGATTTGGTGTTTCTAACACCATTTGTTATAAGGTTTTATGTTCTTTATGTTAAGATATTCAGTTCTTTTTGTTAACAAGATTGCTGTGAATTTTATTATCAACATTTAAAGTTAATAAGATGTAATAGCTATTATTTAAAATAGAATGGCTTACACAAATGGTTAATTACCTGTGAATCATTTCTAGTCATGTTATGTTGATTATTCAGGCAAACCCCAATGCGCAGGCTTCTATAAGGCAGATACTAACCACATTGCACAAATAATCTCATTAAATCTCTATGGAAATTATCTGAGGTTGATAAAAATGTGACTCTTGCATAAAGATAAAATACAATGTATCAAAGGAATCAATTTACTTATCCACACCAAAGCACAGTGGCTTCCTACCCATGCAGAAGGCCTAGTCTCATTATTTATGATATATTCTGATTAAATTTCATCCCATCATATATTTATAGTAAACTTATTTTTAGTAGAGATGTCTCTACATTTTTTGGGGGGTGGGTATATTCCATGTGGACTTTCCTAGTTTGGCTCTCTTGGCTGTGTATGAGGTTAACAGATCCAGGTGAAAATCAGGGACATAAAAATCAGAAAGACACTGGTTTATGCGTTAATCTCATAATCTTTGAAACTTTAGATAATCACATCAATTTTTCACCTCAGTTTATTTATCTGCAAAATTGATATAACTGTAAGGGTTTCCAACTGTTGTTGTTAGGATTAAGTAAGTTTATTTATGTAAACCTCCTGACAGTTGGGACTCATGGTAAAATTTAATAAACATTAGTTATATTTGTTTATATTCATGCTTGATTCCTATGCCTTAAACATCTGGAGCCTTTAGAGAAGGTGCAAATGTAGAACAATGAAAATAATTAAATTACCTAAGCGTAATTTTTTTTTTTAAAGATTTATTTATTCATACAGAACTGGGGTACAGGCCAGAGATGCGGAGGGTGAGAGGATTCACCAGAGACAGAGCGGGGAGCAGAACAAGCAGATCAATGAAGTACACTGCTGAGGGGAGCAGCGGGCAGGTCAGGAGAGGTCTGCCGTGCCATGTGGTCACCTCCGGGGCAGGCGGGGATCGAACTCATGCAGAAGTGGCTTAAGCTTCTTAGTGCTGTGCTTTAACCCGCTGTGCCACCAGGGAGGGCCCAAAAAAAACTTTAAAAAAAAAAAAAAAAAGAAATTGTAGGGGAGAAAGCTATGGAAGTAGACATTTAATTCCCATATTAGAGAAATAAAGTTTTCAAGAAATTAAGCAGTCTTTGAATGACATCTAATATAAATATATAAATTTACTACCTGAAAAAGAACAAAAATTATCTGAATAATTTGGTGAATTTTCTCACTTCTCATATATCTGGCCTGAACTCCAGTTCTTTTATGCACAAGTAAATACAATCTTTAAAAATAATAAGAATCTAAGAAGTCACCATTTTAGTTTTAGTTTAATAATCAGACCCAAACAAAATTCCTAGCTTAAAGCATGTACCGGATCAATGCTTGTGGAATAGGTGAGTACACAAAGTTGTAAGTATTATTTTAAAAATATACTATTCATCATGAATACATTAATATTTATAAATCAAGAGTGGGGATTACATACATTTTAAATCTAATACAATATTATTAAACTATTACAATATTGAACTATTTAGCTACTTAATAATTTTATTTATAATTCATTGAACAACTAGTATTGAACAGCTAGTATTAAGCAGACACTTTAGTTATGCAATCTTTGAATTATCAATAATTATTTCAACATATAAATAGACAAATATCACGTTATTTATAAATTTTACTAACCAGACTAAAATGACTAAATTGAATGATATAAAGGGAAGAAAGGCACTGATGATTTATTAACATTTGTTAATGTATTCAGTTAACAATAAATAATAGGTAATTTTTTAACATTTGTTAGACATTCACTGAATGTCTATTAGATCTCAAACATGCTCATACATCTATGATTTTGTAGTTTGTGTGTGTGTATATCTTATGTTATTTTTTCTATTTTAAGTTATATGAGTGTGTACATATATATGTGCATATATAATAGATCAAATAACATTATTAAATAATAAAATTAAATATTAAATAATAATAAAATATTTTTTCACAATAGAAGATTTCTTCCCTCAGGTATGGTCTCCACAGTTCTCTCACGAACAAATGACCCACAGTCCTCTGGCATAGTGAATTGTCTCTCTATATTTCTTGTTTTCTCCCCATCCCCTCCTTCTTCCTTCCTGGATGCCTCAGATGTATGGTCAGATCGGCATCAAAGCTTGTCTTTGATTTCACTATGTTCCACATGTCAATGAAACCATTTGATAATACTCTTTCTCCTTCTGACTTATTTCACTTAGTATAATCTCTTTCAGTTCCATCTATGTTGCCACAAGTGTCCTGGGTTTATCTTGACTGACATCTAACACAGGAACTATAGTTTATATTAAGACCTTTACTATACATAAATGTATGTTACATGACAATAAAGACATGATAAAAACTGATATAGTTGCATGTAATATGTATGTCAACTACATTTTATTCACTATGAAAAGCTTTCTTTCACTCTATATCAGCAGAAATTTTTTAAAAAAATGCATTATCCATTAATCTGCTTTTATTAATCACTAATAGTTTCCAACTGACATTTTACAGAACCCTAGATTTTAAGGTGAAATGATGAACTAAAACAGACACAGGTTTTTTCCAGATGACCTTAGATAACCATAAAATTATTTTTTAAAAAACAATATATATGTTGATTATTAACACTTGAGACATATAGTGAAATGCTATTTCAATATTTTTTAAATACAGTTTCCAATAAAAAAAAAAGGGAAAATAACAAGAAACCCCAAAAAAGAAAGGAAAAGAAAAGAAAAAAAGGAACAAGAAAAAAAGTAACCCAAGTGGAAGAAAGGAGGGAGGGACAACACGAGGAATTTCTTCAAAAAGTGGGGCTTTGACTTGAAGAAGGGTTGTGTAGAGTACATTTTGAGGGTGGATTATGTAGAAAGACATCAGTTCTCCTTGTTTTGTATGCCAAAACTCAGAGATCATACTTGACTTGCCTATGCTTTCACACCCCTATCTAATATATTACCAAATAAAATAGCTTTACCTTTCAAATTTATAAACAAGGTCACATTTTCCTGCTTTCCTCTAAAATCCTGAATATTTTGCTTACCTTATTTCAGTAAGCTACTAAAAGTTCTCTTTTCCTCTTTCTGGTACATTGTGCATACACACACATTCACAGACACTACAGTTTCTCACCATAATAGCATGAAATAGAAAGTATTTTAAAATACAAATTAGATCATATGATATTGTAGACCCAGTGGTAGCATCTTTATCCAGAGTAGTAGCCAAAGACTTTCCAATGGCTTACCACATCTAATATGACACCTCTACCTCTGACCTCAATGCCTGATACCATTTTTATGCCTCCACTAGAGGCAATCACAACAATCTTTTTCTGTGTAGTTTGTCTTCTAGCATTTAAATATATTTCTTAAGGTCAAGAGTTTTCATTTTGTTCCCTCTATACCATTTAGAATCTAGCAGAGTACAAGGCTTATATAAGTATTCAATAAACACTATGAGTAAATGAATGAGTGGATGTGCTTTTATTAAGATTGAATGGATTTATAGCCATAGTGAAGAGCATAGGATTTTTACCAGGCTCAATCACTTTCTATCTCACCTTTGTAATGTTGCTTATTGAGTGAACTAACTGTCATGCAAATTATTTCAGTGGCAATAATTTTGCATGCTAACTTTCTTCAATAATGCTTCTACCAAGATGTAATAGGTAACAATTACCTATTACAACTCTTTTTATCTGCTTGATGTTTAAGTTTCAAAAATGGCCAAATATCAAAACTAAAGAAGACACAAAATTTATAACAAAATGTGATGATTGGTTTTAACTTAAAAAATCAAGACAAAATAAAAAGGACTTCTACTCACATTATTTCAAAATTAACTTGATTAAACTTATTCCTATTAAATGTGTTTAAATCAAACTGGGTAGTATATAGCTGAATGAAAGAAGAATAGAACTTAGCACAAGAAATGAATGTTCTTATGCATCACTGGTGGGAATTACAATGACTTAGTGACTCCACTGTTAATAGCACAGGTATTTTACCTCATACTTATTTTTCTGATTTGACATTCAATAATGTAACTGTTTTAAAAGAACTTACCTTGTGCTTAGGGAGGGTGGGTGATAAGAATACACTGAGTGTTCTAACTGATTGTACTCAAGGGTTTCAAAGCACTGATTTACTTCACATGGATGAATAGTCAGACACCTTGTTGCTTCAAACTTGCTTATGCTTAAAGTATACTGTACAGCTAAAGAGTCCTACAGATGCCACATTCTGAAGAGCATATGGACATCTCGAGGGCTGTTAAAAATGATCACACCAACTGTCTGTTTTTACTGGGGCTTACAGTATTTAGAGAGTTCTAAGAAGGAGAAAATGCCTTGCAATGTAGCTCAGGGGACCTATTTTGAAAACGAAAGGAAGCAGGGAAGGCACTTGTGAACTTGCAAAAGAAACTTTATGTTTCAGTAATGGCCTCTTTCTTAACAATGAGGCTGTTTTAAATCTCAGAGATGGCAAAAATACTTTATGAGATAAATCATTATTATTTAGGTTTGGGGAAGATGTAGCAAAATGACATTGGAGGCCCAAGTTGTACAATAAAATTTTTCAATATAAGCATTTTTAAGCCTTTTACATCAAAATCTTAAAGGTCAATCAAAAAATAGTAACACTAAGAAAACTACTTCTAATTCAAATTACTCATTCAAATAACTTCCCATACACCTAAGATTCACAAACTTATGAGAAAACAAAACAAAATGAAACAGTGGGCTGAAAAATAATATAACAAAAAAGTAGTCACCTCAAGACAGAGCAAAAACTATTGTGTGCAAGCTGTTTAAGATCTTTCCCCAGGTACATCCAGGTATCCCAGCAGGTTTGGGCATAATCAGATCCCTCTAGCAAGAAAAAAAATTAAACTATGTATCCAAAGGCCTCCTATGATTGAAATTAGATAATCACCACTTTAACAAGCTTTCCAATTATTAGAATTACACTGATGGAAAACTTCATTTGTTTTTGATGGAATTTGTCCTTGTCTTTTTTGTTTAAAGCTATATGCATACTACAGGGGCACACAGCTCAAGTGGTTCTTGGGTTTATGTCCCCTGAGTTACAGTCTACTGAATATATACACTATCATACTAGAGCTGAATAAAAGTCTACTGAACATATACATCATCATACTAGAGGTGAAACATAGTGATGCAACTCAACAAGACTAGGGTTCAATTACATGAACAAATGAAATGTTCAAAACCATATGAAAATTTTCTCAAGTTTGGTGTCCAAATATAGATTAAAAATAATTCTTTACACCCCTAAGATAGATACATTTACCATGACATTCTGTTTTTTTCTGGATGATTTTTAGAAATTAAAACTACTAATATATATTTTAATGGAAATATAATGTGTTACAGTCTAAACACCTAGGCATGTGATGTTAACAACATGTACCAAAATTTAAATTATGCCTGTGTGCTGAGAAATTCCATTTTGAGGACTTTATTTCAATATATTCCAATATTTAATTTGAACGGTATTTACTGTAACATTCATTTATTTTTGAGGTAACTAAGAATTACCTAAAAAAAAAGTAAAATTACTTCAATGGACCATGGAAATTCTTTCCATGAATTCACTATGTGTTTATTTCAAAGACTGTGTTAGAGATTTGCCTGATGACATTCCTTTTTTTTTTCTTGAAAAGATTTATTTTATTAATTTATGAATACTACAGCTGAGGTCTAGGCCAGAGGTGTGTGAGGGGGTAAAAGGACACACCTGAGACAGAGTGGAGAGCAGAGCGAGCAAACCTACTGAAATATACTGGTAAGAGGAGCAGCAGGACAGACAGGAGAGGTCTGCTGTATCATGGGGGTTAGCTCCCTAGCCTGTGATCAAATTCATGCTATAGTGGCTGGCGATTGCTTGATAGCACTGAGTGTCATCCTGATGACATCATTAAAGATATTTCCATCAGGTAATACCAAATCAGAGAATAGGACATTGAAAAAATTTTGAGCAAAATTTTCTGTTTTCTTTTTGCCTATTATGTACTTATCATTCATCTGTTTATCTATGTATCTATTCTCATATTCATACACAAACTATAAGATCATACATGTGATGACATGTTATATAAAATATTATACCTATATACATGTACATTTATGTCAGCATGTGCATAAAATTATATAATTATGAGTAGAGAAAAATATGAATTGACATATGCTTGTTATATGTTACAAGAGAAGGCAAAAATGAGCAGCATGACCCTGATGGGCTGGAAGAAAGGACAATAATAAGATCATTACAAACACACACAGTATTTGACCTAATTTATGAAAATGTACATGTTTGTCAGAGGGAGAAATAAAGTATATAAATATGCATGCATATATTATATGTACTAAAATGTTAAAGAAATATGAAAAGACAGACAGCCATACAAAATATTAATAAAAATAATTGTTATTGTTTACGCCTGTCAGTAAAATTACATTTGAACATATGTATAAATTAAGATTAATTACATTTGAACATATGTATAAATTAATATTAATATTTTCCATGTCCTCAAGCTATCATAGTAACTATTCTTCTAATTACAGCCCTTTAACTTTGTTATTAGACTGAGTTTTCTTTAGTGTTTCCTCTCTGCCATCCCACCTCTACAAAGATCCCTTTGCCTAGTACTCAAAAACACATCCTAACAAGTAATTTCCTGCTAAGCAAAACATTGTCAACTCAATTACAATACTGAGAAATTTTAACATGAAAATTAGTTAACATACTACAGAGATATTGCCATTTTTATGAACTACTCAGAAACTCAGTTGGAATAGTTGAGAATTTCTGTGTCATATATAGTATGGTCTTTATGAAGACAAAAAGAAACAATTTTCTCGGTGTCAAGAATAATTGTATCCTTATACACTTTAAAGCACACTGAAAACCATTGTTTGTTATCTTGACAACTAGAAAGAATGATACTATATCTTCCACCAACTCACATAATATTAACTATTGACTCCTTACTCCATTTTCTCACCTATATTTACTTGTTTAAACACAGGATTATTTTTTTAATAATATAATAGTTTATTTTTACATCATTTTGTGCCTTTTTCCATTCCAGTTGCAATCCCCTTGGGCTTCCCATCACCAAATCACCCATGTGCCATCACCATAGTCCAGTGCATTTCCCTCCCCCACTGTTTTTGATCCCATTCCTCATCCCATCCCTGTAAAATGTCTATGGTATATAGTTGTTCATTATTATTATTATTTTCTCACCTGGTCCTTTATACTTCTATTATAAGTGAAACCATCCAGTATTTTTCCTTTTCTTTCTGGCTTATTTCACTAAGCATGATCTTTTCCAGAAACACAAGAATATTTTTAAAGCTATCGTAAATATTTCAGATCAATGTAGGCCACATACACATACATATAATAGAACGAAAAGGCCCTAAAATAAGAAGTACATATCCCAAGAGTGACTTGTGAGGCCCACAGAAGAAAACAGGTTTTAAAACAGGCCAAGGGTGCTAATTTATATTATAGCCCAAATTGTTTTGCTTGCATATTTTTATCAAACAGAGACTTATAGAGATTTTCATAATGCATAATGGAAACACATCCAATTCTTGTATTTTTTTTTATTCTCAAAATAAAGATCTAATGAGCCACACCAACATAGGCTTCTATGTGAGCCTGTAGAAGTCCTACCTGATAATTATGAAGTGAGCAGAACTAGGTAACCAACATCTTTAAAAGAACCATCTTTAAAGAGTTCTCTTTATGGGACTCTAATGATGT
>NW_004567113.1:4712053-4714821 GCF_000260355.1 Condylura cristata
TGGCAGTCACTGCAGCATGAATTCAATCCCTGACCAACATGGTGCAGCAGACCTCTACTGTCTTGCCTGCTGCTCCCCTCAGCAGTGTATTTAAGAAGATCTGCCTGTTCTGCTCCCCACTCTGTTTCTGGTGAATCTTCTCACCAATCCTTCACTTCTGACCTGTACCCCAGTTCTTCAAGCATAAATAAATAAATCTTAAAAAAAATAAAATCTTGAATCCTAAAGAGCAGATATTCAGCAACATTTAATGGGATTAGAAGAGGTCTATTTGAGGTGGCTCAAATATACAGGAGTTTCTTAAATTTAATAGCAACTTTGTCTACATTATGATTATTTTGAAACATTTTAATATTTATACCAAATATTTGCTCCTTTTCAATAATATCTTATTGCAAACTGTGCTAAGAATAATCCATTAAGTATATTAAGGTGCCTGTGTCCCTTTCTCTAATGTGAGCTATATTCAATGAAGAAATGTCTCACCTAATTTGAGCATATTTTCAATAAAATATGAGAAAAAAAACAATGTGAAAAGTATTTCTTGAAAGAAAACATAAATCTTATTTTGAGAAATATCAATATATGGAGAGGGTGCATTAGGACTAGGCAACTTATCTCATAAGTCATAAAGTAAAATTATTAGGAAAGGTAAAGATGGTGAATAATCCACCCATTAATGCAATCAATCTTTCATTCAAAACACACAGTGAGATTTTATTTCTGTAATTCTGACAGATTGCTATTGATGAAACTTGTGTAATGGAAGAAATTTCAAAATAAATTGCTTCCAAAATTGTCAACATGATATTTGATCAATCATTAATATTGTGACCATCAGATGACTATTATAAATATTATCATTTCATTAATTTAGATTTTACCTTTTTTAGTTCAATAATAGGATATCAACATAAGCACTTGACTCACATGGTGATATCACATGTTTATATATTTGAAAAATATTTTAAAATGCCACAAGACAAATTTATAAGGTCTTTTAGTTACATTAAACTTTTAAGTCTCTTGTAAATTCAATGTAATGTTCCTGAATTCCTCCTTGTTATGACCAATGCTCCTGTGAGACATTTTCTTTTTTTTCCCTTCACACAGACCTCATGACAGAGGTTACAGAGATAAAAACCTGCTTTTGAGGTTCTACCTGTCTTGCCAGAGGGCAGCACTGTGGGTAATTTTTCCACTATAGCTCCCTGCCTGCTTGAATTGAGACACCCACTGTCAACTAGTTTCCTGCAGTTATCCAATGAACATATAAATAATTTGGCTAAAGCATGATACAGCCTTCCTCTTGCACATCTATTCCTGATAGTTTTATCTCATAGGTAGAGAAGTAACAATATATAAAACATTATTAAGTATTTTGTAACATTATTCATAAATTTGATTCATTTCCAAGATACTACTTATCCAATAAGGTGATTGAGTACTTGGATGACTAAAATAAAAAAACAGCTCATTTGTTGTTATTCTTCTCTGAGTATATAAAGAATAGTGACAACAAAACGAATTTTTGATTAGTACCTAGTTGTGGGTGTCTTATAGTCTTCATTTCTTCTTGTTTGAGCTTCACTACTATCCAATAATTATTGTTGTTAAGAAAAAAGTAAATTCCTAAAAGCTATAGAGTGGTTGAATGGATTAAAAAAAATTATGCTGCATAATACACACACACACACAGGTGTGTGTGTGTGTGTGTGTGTGTGTGTAGCTGAAAGTTAATTTTTGAAAAAAACCCTAGAACCTAATGGTCACCTCAAAATGTCAGGTAAAACCATTCATGCAAGCACAGGAGAAAATAGACTTCTAGCTGAAAAAGGTAATAAAAGATAGGAGTGGACATTTTTCAATGATCAAGTATTTAGTACACTATACATATATAATACTTATTAATATATATGCCACAAATGTTGTAACATTCAAATATATAGAGCAATTATTAATATATTTATGAAGTGATATTGACAACAACACAATAATGTAAACACTTTCACCACTCCTTTTTAAAATGTGGCCAGATATACCATCAGAGAATTTTAAAAAGCAAACTACAGCCTTAAATGATGAACTAGACGAGATTATCTTAAAATTTAACTACAGAACATTCCACCCAAATACATCAGACTTTATATGTTTTGCAAGTGCACATGGAACATTCTCAAGGATAGATCATATCTTCATACACAAAACAACTACCAACAAATTTAAGAAGGTTGAACTCACATCAACCATGTTCTCCAATCACAATGTCATATAATTTTGATTCAACTACAAATCCCATACTTCAAGCTGTATTATAAAGCTATAAAGCTATAGTAGTTGACATGCTATCAGTCTGGGAAAAGAAAAGACAAAAGACAAAAAAGAAAAGAACAGACACAAAGACCAATGTAATAAAATTGAGACCTCAGAAATTAACACATCCATTTATGAGCAACTAATTTACTACAAAAAACAAAAAGCATATATTGGAGAAAGGAGAGCCTCTTCCACAACTTGTGATGGTAAAACTGAACAACCCCCTGAAAAAGAATGAAACTAAATCATCACCTCACAACTTACACAACAATTAACTCAAAATGGATTAACTATATGGCTATGACACCTAAAGTTATACAACACACACAAGAAATATATTAAAAATACTCCACAAGAATGCAAACTAGTACAACCACTATGGAAAACTGTTTGGAGGTTCCTCAAACTGCTAAACATGGAGCTTCCCTACGACCCAGCATTCCCACTCCTAG
>NW_004567113.1:4715376-4745615 GCF_000260355.1 Condylura cristata
AAAAAAAAATACTCCACAATATTGGATGCAGAAATGTCTTGGGGGATTCATCTCTAATAGGAAACAAACACAAATATGAACCAAAGTGATCAGGGCCTCCATGGTGGCGCAAGGGCAAGTTAAGTCTCAGCAGTGGGAAACAATCTGTAGCTGCTGCATACAGACCTGGATCTCCAGCCAGGGAGCTGGCCCACTAGAAACAGCAGGCCTCTAATGTCCTGCATGCTGCTCCCCTTATAGGCATATTTCAGGCAATCTGCCTATTCTGTTCCCCTCTCACCCTGGTGAATCTTTTCACTGTCCTGCACCTCTGGCTGGATTACTTATTTATTTTTTTAAAGGATGGGAACATCTTGGGGACCAACCACGAGTGGATAAAGCATGTAAATGAAGATGATGTAAAAATATATAGGAGTAAAATAAATAAAAATGTGATCAAATAAAAAAATCAAACACTTCTACATAGCAAAAAAATGCTCTGAAAAAACAAAAAGATACCCTAATGAACTGGAGAAAATGTTTGTATATAATACATCTCAAAGGGTTGATATTCCAAATATATAAAGATCTCATGTAACTCAACAAAATTTAAAATATATATATATGTGAACTTAATATCTGAATACTTTTCTAAGAAGACATCCAAATGGCCAAAAGGTGCATGAAAAATGCTTCTATCAATTACCATTAAGGAAATGCAAATCAAAACCACAAACTAAATATTTCAAATCTATGAGCATGGCTCATATAAATAAACACCAGGTAAAACAAATTTTGGCAAGCATTTGGAGAAAAAAGGAACCCATGTACATCACTGGTGGGAATGTAAATTGGTGCAGCCATTTTTAAAAACAATATGAAGTGTCCTCAAAAGATCTGAAAAATATAGCTATGGGTATCTACTTGAAGATATGAAATTATTAACTTATAGAACTATATTTCATTATTATTCACCATAAGCAAAATATAGAACTAAAGTTTCCATTGATAAATTATAGGTTAAAGGAAATACATATGTGTGTGTGTATGTATATATATATATATATGTATGTATATATATATATTCATAGATGTGTGTGTGTATACATATACTCTGAGATATCAATCTATCTTCAAAAAAAAAAAAAGACGAGTGAGGGTAATAAAATTGTAGTCCATTTATTGGGTTCAGACCTTCAAACTACGATAAAAAGCTGATTGAATATATGTCTTCTAATATTTTAGCTTATGTAAGCTAAATAGGAAGTAAAATGGACAAAAAATTAGTGTGTTTCATGTCTTCCTAATACAAATGGGTCAAGGTATTCTTATGGGTACAGAAAGGCAGCAGATTAAAGACTTAAACTTTAATAAAATGTAACAAAACAATGCTAGTAAGGAAGTATGAAAAAGTAAAAAAAAAACATAGTCTTATAAAAAAAATCAAATTAGGTATGAAAAAATGACTGTTAGTGCAAAAGTAATGAACAGTAAAACATAACTGTACAATGTGTAATGCTTGGAACTACACAGTACATCCATTAATACACTCCTGTGACATGAAATATAGAGATTGATCTTGGTGCTTCTGGTGCATAAAGTACTACCTGAGTTTAAATTTTTAAATGCTTATGAATTCTGTGAAATCATGGGAGTTTATTTTTTCTCTGAATAGTTGTTAACTAAAATACCAGTTCAGTGTTTTCCAAATAACTTAAAGCTATTTAAATAGCGACAAGGTCTTATTTTTGAAAAAGTAGGCAAAACATCTGAGAAGTCAGATGTAGTATGTCACACAATGTACCATTCTACAAAGTTAACTAAGCACACAAGAAAAGAGTGTCAGTTCCCAAGGCAATGAAAATTAGGTGTCTCTTTAAGCTGTGGGTCTCAATGTTTAGAGAAATTAGACATTATTAGATATATATTTCTAGACTTCATAACAGAGATATAGATATAATTGTCTTAGATGGTTATTCAATGGTTTAGAATTTTCACAAAAATACCTAGGTGATTATAATACGTTAGGTGTTAGTAACTCCCCTGAGAGAGATTTGGAGCAAGCTTAGGGAGCTGAAATTCTATATAATATTGTGTGTCTAGAAAAAAGCATCAATTTTGTGTAAAACAACCAACCTTGATTTGATAAGAATATCTTGGGCCACATTTGACATCAGTGGTTTTAAAAATTTGGTACTAGGTTTATAATAACAAGGTAACATTGCATAGTGCATATATTACTTATGTAACAAATATTATAGCATTGCATTCCACTCCGATGTACTGTGGCCAAAAATTTCAAAAATATTTTGTGAGATTAGATAGAACCAGCAGCTGTAAAGATCTAAGATATTGCTCAATTATTACTGATTCTGCCCCAGTTTCAGTACTGGGTACAGATATATGCAAAATTTGAAATTTTGCTGCCAAAAAAATCTTTAAAGCCAAAAGCTCCTTATAGAAGACATCAATTTTCTCTCCTCTTGAACAGTTCACATTTTGTTGTATAGACTAAGTTGTAGAATCAATCTCAAGAATCATACTAAAGGATAATGTGGTACTTAAAAAGTAAATGAGCACTTAACTCATTTCCTTCTGTTTTCACCAAACAACAATGGAAAGAAAATACAAGGATATATTTTGTTCCATTATTCTACTTAAATTTTATATGTGAACTTTAAATCTTATGGCAAGATTAGGGAATATGAGTTTAATCTTTTTTTTTTTTTTAATTTGGATCTTCTGGTATATGAGAATTAGATATAGAGTGAATATTAATAAATTTCTAGAGGGCTGTTATTCATTGCTATTTATAATCATAAAAATAAATGACTCATAGGTTGTCTATATAGGAGAAAGATTGCTATACTTCCAAGTTTTTTTTTTTAATATGCAAGTCAGTATTTTGTAGATGCAAAATAGAAATTTCCAGCAACAATGCGCTCCAGATATTAGCCATTTATTTTGCTTACAGCAGTAAACTTATCCACTTAAAACTATAGAGCCAGGAGCTGTCTAAAGATAAAAGGAGGACACAGATTTATCAAAATTTCCAAATGCAGCAACCACTTCAACGACAGTATTCATTGCATTGGCATAATATGGAGACAGACTGCCTTGTTTCAAGCCCCCAATTTTCCACTTGTTGTATAACCTTGTTGTTGGAAATATAATTTAGATAATATCATTTTGAACCTCTCTTATAACACAGCAGGGGTTGGATAGTATAAAAGAATGGTATAGAGTGGTTTCAATTCGATCAAAATTGTTTATTATTATTACTTTAAAATATAAAACTGATGCCATTTTCTATGTTAAGTATAAAGTTATTCTATGTTATATTTAATCTGTATGACAATATAGATTTAAGAAAGACTGGTTTAGGAATAAATGTCAATTTATTCTCCAGTGTTTTCTGTTATTCTTAAAAACAGCAACAACAAAAAAGTCTCTACCAAAAAAAAAATGAACTTGTTTAAAATTGATTAAAGCATACCTAACTATTCTGAAGTGAGTCTGTGCTGTTATTACCTTTAATTTACAGAAGTCCATGGTTATAATCCTATGGAGTCTGGATTCATGCCAACTAAAGTTAGTCAGTTTTACTTGTTAAAATTTTCCTATATTGGGTTTGTGTCTTACTTATATCCAAAAAGTACTGTTTTCAAACCTGGTTAACTTTTTGCTATTATTATTATTACTTTAAGACTTTTAACTTACTATGGTAATTGATCAACAAATAATTGCATCCTTTGGCACTTAGTTTGTTTCTATAACTTGGTAAGTGTAAATAATACAAAAATAAATACAGGAATCCATACATTCTTTTGAAAAAAATTGCATTATTTTGACATACATTTAGAAGTAAAATTGTTAGATCATATAGTATATCTCTCTTTAATATGCTGTGAAGAATCCATACTATTTTCTATAAGATATGGAGTAGCCTACATTTCCACCAGGACTTATGAAGAACCAGTAAAGTAATAGAATTAACATGCAAAATTATACAAAAATTGGTTGTTTCCCTTATTCAAACAACAATTGAGAAGAAAATGTTTAAGAAAACAGTTCCACTAATTAGATATCTGAAACAGCATGCCAGCTTTGTGGGTACCACTGCCTCTCATTGTATGGTGTCTATGCGTGGTGTGGAGGGAGTGGTGCTTTCCTCAGCCCACTGCTGTGGGAAGCCCCTCACATGTCCCTAGTGTTTGCAGCCTGCAGGCTGTTGCAAGCTCATCTGAAAGGGGCAGTAGCTATGTGAACACTAGCCTGCCTGCTTCCCTCAGAACAAGCAGCCTGAGGCTGGGATTCTAGCAGATTGGTGTGGCAGCTGGTTCTAGTGTTCACCACCTGTGGTTAGCACCCAATTCACTCTAGAAGCAGCAATTTTCCCCACCCCAAAGCAAGTTAGCTCTATGATTTTGGTAGTAGAGGTGACCCTCAAGTGCTGTGATTCCTGGTTCAGGGCCACTAGGAGGAGTGTTGGGTTCTCTTGGGGCAACTGTTGCTGTGACTCCCAAAAGCCATAGGGAGAGGCCCATGGCATTCTAGGCTAACATGGCAGGTTCCAAGTGGTGACCTGTTCTGCAGTCTTAGAGACCCATACTCCAACCCTTCTATGCCACACTCCCACCCCACCTGGATCTCTACACTGGTCTCTGCTGAAGGAAACCATGTGCAGCTTCTCTGGCCCTAGTGAGGTTGACATGGTTCTTCAGAACCCACCAGCCCTGAAGCCTACTCTGATTTCAGTGAAGGTCAGGTCAGGGCAAGGTCCCTACAACTATGGTGCAGGGTCATAATTCCATTCAAGAACTTTAAGTCCATTGTATAAAGAAAAAACTGAATTAGTTTTAATGATACTTAACCAACACCGACTAGACAGAATTGAAAAACACCCCAATTAAGCTTGTAAGGTGGGAATCCTAAAGAGGATATAAGCAGTGCCACAGTCAGTTAAATTAACTCAGCAGACAGAAAGATTTATTAGACATCTACTAGAGAGGATTCAATGGATGAACTTTGCAGAACATCACAGACCTCCACAGACAATGACACCTCCACAAACTTCCAGAACTCAGCAGACATTGAGATGATCACAGAACCCTAGACCTTCACACACCTTGACAGAGACCTGGCTGCTTCACTTACCCCAACCCACCCTCTCATATCACTTGCTAAAAGCACCATCAGCCTCAGCCTAATGTCTCAAAAAGTTGTTTGCTATTGTCGTATGCTAATGGCTCAAAGAGTTGTACCACTGGTATCTCTGACACAACCTTCTGGTGACCGGTACTGAGTGGAACCTCTGACCAGTGCTGGCTAGTACTGTTGACCAGTGACCAGCACTGCTAACCTGTGTTGGGCCACCTCTGAGAACTGTCACTCAGTGCTGCTACATCTGGCACTACCTCCTCATATTGTGCCTCTGTTGTTGTTTGGTCTGGTGTACAGTGTTGTCCAGTCTGGTCTTCAGACTGTTGCTGTGGCCTCTGCAACCCCACCTGTGATCATCTCCAGTTGCCACTAAGAATTGGGTCCTGGTCTGCTGTGTAACCAGCTCCCGGCCTTTGTCAAAGGGATTGTGCCACCTTGTATGACTGGGATTTGTTTGGGACTACTGGGCACTGTGAGCATCAGATGGGGTGAGACAGTTGGCTTCTTCTCTTAGAAACTTGTTCCTTTAATTCATTCTCCCCTTTGTAAATAAAACCTGTTTTGCTATTGCACCCTGAGCCAGAGTGGTCTTGTAATTTCAATCATATGAATGAGCACCCATAAACAGTTTCCTGTCTCCCACATTGGCACTGTTTTAGTTGCTCCCTTTTAAAAAGTTTCTAATCTAAAGTTGCTATTTTTTATCATAGGGCAGTAATTACATGCGTTCATTGAAGTAAGCTACAAAAAGTAGACTGGAATAGTTATAAGGAGGGATGTTGGGGCTAACCCCAACAAATAGCAGGGCAGGGTCTTTGAAGGTGGGGACAGCATCAGTGAGCAGAGATTTTTGGGGGGCAGAAGGAGCAGGAGTGAGGAGACAAGGGACTTTGTGTCAGTGAATGAGACTAGGTCAACATAAACTTGAGGTTATATTTTGATGCTCAGAGTTCTAATTATTAAAGGGAAATCAGATGTTAATTGTATCTAGTATTTGCTTATAATAAAATGATTAATATAAAGAATGTATTTGCAATATTTCTCTAGAAATAATTATATTATCACTCTGTATTTGCTACTTATTGAAACAATGAAATTCAGTTATTTTAAAATTTGCAGTGAGAAGATATGTAATATTTTAGTCCTTAAGTATTGTTAATTCATACAAGTCTGTATTTTTTTCCCAACTCAACGTAATATATGACATCCTACTCAGTTCATTTTTAAAAAATAGTTTTATTGAGGTAATTATGTTTGCAATATGGAAATAAATTACTTGCTTCTGATTGTCTCCTATACCTCTGTGCAGTTTTTCCCAAATAAGAATATCCTCTTTGAGGCCTTCTTTAACACCCTACAATACATTCTCCACTCCTATGTAAGCCTCATTATTATTTTCTTTCCCTGCTATATTGTTTTCTAAATCACCTATAACCAGGTAAGTATTAAGCATTTCCTGCAAATGCATTCTTTTATTTTGTCTCTGCATCTATGAGAAATAAACTTACCCGCAGGGTATGGATGTTTTTGTGTGGGTACCCTATAAACTTTGTCCTTTGTGCCTAGAATAGTGTTTAGCATATAGATAGTTAAATATTTGTTGACTGATACATTTCATGCTTTATTTTCCTTAGGCTATGCACATAAAAGAAAGCTCAAACAATTTGTTGATACAAATTGTTCAGATTGATACAAATTTGTTCAGATACAAATATCTGAAAAGAATTCAGCCTCATTCAAATAATTGTAAGTTATAATATTATTACATTTGAATAACTACCCATATCATTATAAGTATTATTGTATTTGAGTAAGTATTCATAATCAAATTTCTGCAAGATTCTTAAAAGATGGCTAGAAGTATTGATTGTTACATAATCCACTTTTATATTGCACATTTAAGGTATGTTTGTTGTTTACAACTCTGTATATGATTCACTTGTATAGATTAACACCTCTTCCAGTGTATGTTGCCACAGCATACTCTCTATGTTTCACATAATAAGGAATCCAAGTAATAAAACATTCTCATTTAAAATTCAAAGCACACACTCACAAAGGTGTATGCAAGTCAAGCAACCAACATAAGAGTAAATTATAAAGCAAGATTTCATTAAAACCAGAAGAATATAGAATCATAAAGAAAATATTTTAAAAAGTCCTGGGAAGTTTAATATAAAATTCATCATTTATAGACGATATTTCATCATTCAATAGAAGCCTACAGGTCAGAAGTTAACACTGTGACTTCTGACATCAATAAAATATTTTATATTTTAACAACTATATATAATTATGTATAAAGTTAAACATTTTATATTTATCTAACATATTACATGTGGCAATGTGTATATGTATGTGTGTGTAACTGGTAATATTTTGTGACTCACTGATTGCAAGGTTAAGACTTTAGGAACAACGCTTAGATCTTGGTTTATTTGGTGTTTGTATGTATAATTACGCCTGATCAATAAATATAATCCTTAAAAATGAACAAAAGTGGGCCCTCCTTGGTGGTGCCCTGGGTTAGGACGCAACACTGCAAGCAAGCCTTGGGTGCTTCACTGCTAGTTCCATCCCTGCCAGGGAGGTGATCCACATGTTTTGGCAGAACACTCCTGACACGCCTGCTGCTCGCCTCAGCAGTGTACTTCCTTGATCTGCCTGTTCTGCTCCCCACTCTGTCTCTGGTGGGTTCTCTCACCACCCCTGTACCTCTGGCCTCTACCCCAGTTCTGTATGCATGTACAAATAAATCTTAAAAAAAAAAAAAAAAGAACAAAAGTACTAAAGCATTACAAAGGTAGGTAATGCCCTAATCTTGTTTACTTGTACAATGGCAGGGAGATTTGACTCTGAAATCTCCCTAAACAAAGTCTCATTCATGATATAATCATCACTAAATAAACCAAGCTATAAACATTGTTCCTAAAGTCTTAACGTTGCAATCAATGAGTCACGAAATATTACCAGTTATCTTCACAAACAACATTCTCCCCATTCCAAAGACTTCACCTGGCACTGGGCTTTACTTGCCTGCACTTTAGTAAAAACCTCATAACTATCCTGTCACCAATCAGTGCTTATCCAAACCATTCCACACACACACACACACACACACACACATATGTATGTATGTATGTATGTATATAACAACATTCCATATATATTCCATTCAAACCATTCCATATATATATAAGCCTTTTTTCATAGGCTCAAAGTCCTCCCAAATGTTGTATACATTTTAAGATACAACAATTTGGAGGACTTCAAGCCTATGGAAAAGTAAGGATGTCATCAAGTTCAAAAGTCTTTATAAGGCATCACGTAAGTCAGGATTTAAAAATTACCAAAAATCCAATGGAGTCATGTAAAAGTATGGCAGAATTACAGACTTAACATAAATATGTCAGGGGCTCATATCACCCAAGTCATTCCAATTTATAAAGTTATCTTAAAAATTATGTCTAAGCCCCAGTGTATTTCAATGTAATCTTGCATAAAAGCCTGTCAATATCTCAGGTAACTATTCACCAAATGACTTAAGATTGCCTTATTATTACTTTAATGAATACAATTTCTTTAGAAATTTCAAAATTATAGCAAAAGTTTGTGAGAATAAAGCCAGACATAGTAATATTAATTGATGTTAGGTGTATTGCTAATTTATGTACAAAGAATGTTCAGATTTTATTTACTCATAATGTGCCTTATATAGTAATTTGAATAGCTAACTTAAATAATATTTTAAGTATTATTTTACTATTTACACATAGTAATGGAACTTACAGCAATAGTAAAAAACTACATATTTAAAAATTTATTACAATGTTTGAAATTTGGGATGTTTTCTTAAGCATCTAAGTGAAGTATACAAAGGTAATAAATGTTTTCATTTACACTTACAATGTGTAATTTTGTTGTTGTTGTTGTTAAAGAAACATTGGCTTGCAATACTGTATATGAGTCAGAAATACAGGATCTCCTTTTAGACGTATATTACTACATGACACCTCCCATAGAGGGATACACTGTCCTCCACTTGAGTCCACTGTGTCCCTTCCTTGCTTTTCTCCTTCCCTTAGAGCTAGTCTCAATTACATAGATTTATAAGGTTTGGGTTAGTCTGACTGATTTTGTTTCTCTATTTTCCACCTATGAGTGAAAATGCCCAGTATTTTCTTTCTTCTGAGTGATTTTGAATAAAATAATCAGTTCCAGTTCCATCCATGTTTTCATAAATAGTAAGGGCTCATATTTTTTTATTTAATAGAGTATCCATTTTACATCTATACTAAAGCTTCTAAAACCAAGTTTAAGAAGGTTGCTTCCATAACTAGGGCAGTGTAAGTAATAATTAGTGGAGTGTCCATATTCCGTTGAGTGTATATATTCATTTTTGCATTCACATATTCTTCAGTAGACACCTACTGGCAATGGAAATGGTGGACCATATAGTTGAGCTATTTTGAATATTTTGGGAAACCTTCCTACTCTTTTCCAAAGGCACTGGACCATTTTGTATTCCCACCAAAGTGTGTGATGGTACTACCTTCACATCTTTGATCTTTCTGGACTTTTTGATATGATTCATTCTCACATGTTTGAGGTGGTATCTCATTGTCATTTTGATTTACATTAATCTAATAACATGTGAAACTACCAGTAAAACTGAATCAGTAAAGTGTCAGGTTACAAAATCATTCTACGAAATCTAGTTGTGCTCCTTTAGGCAAGCAATGAACTACAAACCAAAGAAATGTTAACAAAATTTATATAAAACCACAAAGAAATACTGAATATTCAAATCAATCCTGTTTAAAAAAGATGAAGAATGGTGGTATCACGTTACCGGACTTCAAATTAATGAATACTTATGTGAACAATTAACCTACAAAGTAGCCAGTAATATACATGAAATATAGGAAAGTCTCCAAAAAATGGTGCTGGGAAAAATGGCCAGCCACATTCATTCACAATATATAAGAAAATGAACGCAAAATGGATTAGTGACTAACGTGTAAGATCTGTAACCAGAAAATACATAAAAGAAAATATAGGCAAAAATATTTCATTACAGTGGGCTCATTGATGTTCTTGGGGACTGGACTCTAACAGTAAAGGGAATAAAAGCCAAAATAAACAAATGAGACTACATAAAACTAAAAAGCTGCTGTACAGAAAAAGAAACTATCTTTAAAATTAAATTATGACCTTATGAATGGTAGAAAATATTTGTGTGTCATGTATCTGACAAGGTGCTAAGATTACAGATCTAGTAATAACTAATGCAATTAAATAAAAATTCTAGTCCAACCATTACCTGATGCGCTAAAGAGGCACTTCTACAGTAGAAAAACAGACGACTCTTAGACACAATGAAAAAGTACTCATCATCACTATCATTTGTTTTCATATCATTTGAAGGTGTTTTATTAGCTACTTAAGTGTGACCATATATTATTTAAAAATTCAAAAGTGATTGTTAATACAGCAGGAGGACAGAGGAAATGAGAGAAAGAGGCTGACTAAAGGATTATAAAAATAAAAAGCTTGATAAAGAAATAGCTTTTTTGATTTGTAACTTTAATAAATTGTGCATTAACTTTAAATCCAAAGCAACTCTTATATGTTCTTTTGTGACCACAAAAGCAGTCTTTACAGTCTTAAGCTTCCAAGTGAGAAGATATTTCTTTTTTTGTCTTATTTTACAAGATTACTTTTTCCCTAGATCTGTGAAAATCTTTCTCTATGAACCACTTATAACCTGTTTTATTTATCCATTATATGCTAAAATAAAATTAACTGAATTAAAAAGACATCCTATCTTTTGGATAAAGTGGTATTTTACTATGCATAAAACTCTTGCTACCTTTCCTGTGCCTCTATTTATTCTTCCCCTGCTTAGGAGCATCTATTCTCAGTGGCTAAGACTTGTTCTTAAACTTTGTGTAGTTGTTACATGTTCTCTCTCAATGATCTCATTTACTCTCACAGTTCTAAAACCACCTCTCAAATCAACACCATTATGTGAGTTTCAGCCCCAAATTTGTGATTCCCTGACAGATATTTCTATTTGAGGTTTTCTTGCTGGCTATATTTGTTCACTATATTGTTTTGCATTAAGGAAATGCTGGTTTACCTCTGAACATATACCATGTTATAAACCATATATTTGTGGGCTGAAAGACTAAAGATGCTGATACTCCCCATTTACAATTCAATGCACGCTATCAAAATAGCAGCTGTGTGTTTTGTAGAATTGAAGTGTTGAACTTACAATTCACATACAAATACAAAGAGAACAGAACAGTTAAAGCTATCTTGATAAAGAATAAAAATGAAGAAGTCACATATTGTGATAACATAGAATAATGAATATATATATTGTGTGTGTGTATCTCTATATATGTGTATATTAAAAGAATATATTTTGGAAAACATAAAAACATATAGATCAAGACAACATAATGGAGGGGTCAGAAATATTCATTCCCATTTATAGTAACATATTTATTTTTGTATTTTTTTTTTTTTGCAGTAACATATTTTAACCAGGAAAACATGACCATTCAATGGGTAAAGAAAACTATTTCCATTTAATGTGTCAGATAAATTGTATATCCACCAACAAAAAATAAAATAAAGTCTGGACCCTATTTAATATAGTAAACAAATAAAAACATACATTTTAATGTATTTTTTGTTTTGGCTTATAGCATAACATTGGTTTATAACAACATATGTGATTCAGAAAAGCAGGATCCTATCTCAGATACTTGTCCCCACTCTTCATTCACCAAAGTGGGGTCCCATAGTTGTTATCATAATCCACTGGGCAACCTCAACACTTTGCTGTCTACCCTTCTCCATTTTCGGTAAATTTAATACACAGATTTCTATTATTTTGATATTGGATTGGTTTTGATTGATGATTTGTTTCATTAAATTCACATGTCATGAAACAATGCAATATTTGTCTTTCTTCTCTTGACCTATTTCACTTAATGTTTGTCCCATCCAGTTCCATCCAGCATATCATAAATGTCAAGAGTTCATTTTTTTTTCTTTAATCACTGAGTTGCATTTCAGTGTACATAATTACATTTCAGTGTACATAATTACATTTCAGCTTCATAATTAACTCTAACTTAAAAGGTATCACAGACCTAAATGTAAAAGCTAATACTATACAAATCTTAGGAAAAAAAGTTAGCGTCAATCTTTTTTTTTTTTTTAAGATTTATTTTATTTGTGCATTTGTGCATTGAAGAGCTAAGCTATCTGCCAGAGATTCAGGGGTGTGAGAGGACTCACCAAAAACAGAGTGGGGATACAGAATAGGCAGATCTACTGAAAGACACCACCAAGGGGAGCAGCAGATGAGACAGGAGAGATTTGTTGTGCCATGTGGGTCAGCTACCTGGCCAGGGATCGAACTTATGCTGAAGTGGCTACTGACAGCTTCATAGTGCTAAGACTAAACCCTTCACACCACCAAGAAGGACCCAATAAGAATTAACCTGAAAAGCAGTGGGTTAAGTAATAGTTTCTTAAATACCCCAGATACAAAAGAAAAAAGAAGAAAATTTGGACTACATAAAGTTAAAAACTTTTGTTGTGCTAATGATGCATCAAAAAATGAATAGACAACCTAAAGAATCTTAGAAAATATTAGCAAATCTTATATTTGATAAGGATCCATATGCTGCATATATAAAAACTCATATACTGCATATATCATATTTCACAATACAACAAAAATAACAATTGACACAAGCTATGCAGCCTCTATCCACTGACATATCCTGGATAGAGATGGAAGTGCTCTGAAAAATCAGAATTTCTGTGATGCCTGAATGGGACCCACTACCCCCCCACAAAAAAAAAAAAAGCCACCCCACTATCAGCTATCAACACTATCAACACAAAAGGAAACTTAATGCAAGCTTGGGCCCAACAGCACACAAGGGCACCTGGGTGGTAGCAAGGTCCCAGAACAAAGGGAAGAGCAGAGTATATAGTCCCTTTCTGGCATGCAGGCCTTGGGACAAAGGGGTAGTTAGTGATTGGTTTGGTTGACCTTTACATGGTTTCCTAAATATGGTGAGGTTGGCTTCAGGCCAAGGCAATTGGCCCCTTATACTTTATCTATACAGGAATGCTCAAGAATGCAGGTTCTACCCAGGGGGGAGTAAGTTTCCCCTGGAATGGCAGTTTTAAGAACAAGGCACTGATTATTTTCTTCAATTTCCAGGCTAACTTATGTTATTACCTCCCTTCTTTGTATAATCATAACATCAAAATATTCTGAGCAACCTTCAGTTTATAACTGGATTGCCTTTGCTTCATAAGGGATTGTCTGGCCCAGGCAGACAAGCACTGCACCAGGGCAAGAAATTCCTCTTAAAGTCAAAAGTGATCTTACAATTGGCTGATTAATAAAAGCAATTGGCTATTATAGCAAAGTCAATATTAAGGCACACTGGAATATATTGCCTAGACAGTGGAAAACCTAAATCTCATCACTCTATTATCTATCTCACATCACCTTCTATTCAGTTTCTAAAGAACCCCTAAAACTTTTTAGATATGGAAATTTATCGAAGTCTCCTATTCAGAGCTAATTAAGTTTTCTACCATCTAGACCTCAAAGATATTCACTTAAACTTCCTAACAAGTTTTCAAAAAACTTTACTGTAATTTGATTTACAAGAAATTTCCTCTTCCTGCCCTCACTTTACTTTACCCCCTAGTACGTCTAAATGAGAATGAAAGCTGCTAAGTAGTAGATAAGGTTTAAGGGACGTTATTTTGTTTAATCTTCACTGTGGTGAATATAGTAATATTAGTCTTAAACTTTGTGAATCTATGTACCTGTTTTAACCTTGATAGATTGATTTTACAAATATTATAATCTCAACTAAAGGTCAAAACGACCCCAGGCTATTCTTAGAAAAAAAGGTGATCATGATCTCAGCCCATTTCATATGCTAATGCCATCCCACTGCTTGCTTGAAATGTGTAAGAGAAAACTCTGCTGAAGGCAGAGCAGGAAGACTTATACCCAACTCTGATCTGTCTTCCTCTTGCCTGGTCCCGCTTTCCCCCTTTTTTAGGAATCTCGGCTCCACCTTGAAACCCTGCCTGATCTGCCCTCCAATAATCCATGATCGGGGACAAAGAGTCTCCAACAAACAAACAACTCAAAAATTGGATAAGGAATAAATAGTTCTCTAAATATGTAGAAATTGCCAGAAACACATAAAAAGAAGGGTCATTATCCACTAGAAATATATAAATCAAAATCAGAATCATGTGCCATTTTATACTCACTAGAATTACTATATTAATTCTAATAATAGAACATAACAGGTGATGGTGAGGGTGTGAGAATTTCATTCATGGATGATGCAGCTGTTAAAATGATACACTAACTGGAAAGTAACAGTTTGGTCTTCCTTGAAATGTTAAATACACTTTTCTGAATGATCAACAGTACTTCAGGAGAAATGAAAAAAAATATGACTTCACAAAAGCTTACTCACAAAAATCCAGTCACTATTCATAATCACCAAAATGTGCAAATCACTTACTTCCCCACCAATTTCTTAATAATAAATACATTTCTTACATCTGGAGAATAGAATATTTCTCTCACTCAAAAAGTTTGAAGCATTGATTCATGCTTAACAGAGATGAATTTTGAAAACACATACAGTAGGGTGAAAGAGGGAGGACCAAAGACCACATATTGTATCCTTCCTTTTATTATTACATGTCCAGAAGAAATCAATTCACTGAGAAAGAGTATATTAATAATTGCCAGGGGCTGAGTGATAAAGAACTGGGAGTGTCTGTTACTTTGTATAGTTTCTTTTTAGAGTGATAGAAGTATTCTTAAAATATAACATGATGAGGATTAAACAACTGTGAATACACTAAAATCACTGAATTTTACACTTTAAGAGATATTATTACATTTGAATTATCACTTAATGAAACTGTTAGTCTTAGAAATCAAAATTTGCCTTAGGGAGTAGAATAGGTTTACTTTTCTTCAAATAACAATATATCAAAGAATAGACTTTGTAGCACATACACGATATCTCTTTCTGAAAAACTAAATTATTTCTCAAGATTCTAACCCTGCAGCAGGAGTTAGCCTTTATGCACAGCCAGTCTTCCTACCAAAGAAATATAATTTTTTTGAAAATATTTCAAAGTTTCCTAGCTTTTTCTGGTATATGGAAGAAAAAGCTAAGACGTTATTTATCTCATTCAATAAAATGTTAGTTATCTATAGCCAGTCCTAATATTCTACAGTGCACTTAAGCTTAATAAATAAATTAAGGTGAGGTGAAATGAAATTCATGGATTATTCAAAGTCTCATTTTGTCAAGATTGTTGCTTTCTTTTATCCTTCCTTCTTTAAATCCTTCTGAGAAGTAATAGGGACAAATGAATTCAAGTTGCCTTACATTTCTCATTTCCTCAAATCTAATCTTACTGTTCTAATTACAAGACTGAAACCATAAAATAAGTTCATAATACAGACACAACAATAACAAGAAGAAAACTTTATGGGTTGGTTAGAAAAGGTCTTCAAAATAATCAAATGAAATCATTAAGATTTAATTGTATCTATTACATTTCTTAAGCTTAAATTTTGATTTCAATATTCAATGTCAGTCCAGATTTTAAGAATATTATTTTTATGGTAAGAATCTGAGTAAGTAGTTTTCAATATACAAAAATATTCAATGGCATTAGTCCTTACGTTATAAAATAATTATAATCAACTCATAAGGTTTAAAAATTAATGTGCAAAATTACTAAACAAATAACTACACATGAAGTTCTAATAGTCTTCTATTGCTGGCATAACACACTTCCAGCAATTTTATTAATAAAATTAAATTATTTTAGAGTTTTCTATGACTAACATCCATCATGGGGCCTGCCTTGTGGCAAAGGGTTTAAAGACAGAGTGCTATCAAGCTACTGCCAGCCACTACAGCAAGAGGTCCTTCCCTGCCCATATAGTACAGCAGACCTCTCCGATCTTTCCTGTTGCTCCCCTCTGAGTATTTCAATGGATCTTTCTGTTCTGCTCCCCACTCAGCCTCTTGTGAATCATCTCATCTTGTGCACCTCTGGCCTGCACCCCATACTTGTATGCATAAATAAATAAGTCTTAAAGAATAAAAAAAATTAAAAAGACCACTACGTGTCTCATCAAGAAGCATAAAATCAAGATTTCTACATTGCTGATTTTCTCAGAAGTACCAGGGACGATTTTTTTCTTGAAAAATATTGTTTCTATATTGCTCCTTGCAATCTAGGGCCTGGGTCCCTATTGTATTGAAAGATTTAAACTGAGACACATCCGATTCTAAATTTGTCCATGTTACTTTGCTCATGATCATCTTCTTCCATCTTCAAAGTCTGCAATAACAGATGTGTCCTAACGAGTTGGCTGCTTGTTGACCTAGTCTTCTGTCTCTCTCCTATTTTTGTAGAGCTTATTTGATTACATTGGGTCCACCATGATAATTGAGACCATTTTTCCCTCATCAAGTAGCTAAATAGCCATCTTAATTCCATCTGTTACTTAAGCTTCTCTTTCCCACATCTTTTCCCCTATTACATTCCTCATGTAATGTAATATTTCGAGATTTTGAAGAGGATTAGGTGTGGACACATTTATGGGGTCATTTGGAAGTTGGGGTGGGAAGGAATTATTATATTTAAAATGTCTTTTTTTAAGAATTTTATTTATTCATTCAGAACTGGGGTATAGGATAGAAACACAAGGACAGTGAGAGGATTCACCAGAGACCGAATGGGGAGCAGAACAGGTAGATCTAAGAAGTACACTGCTGAGGGGAGCAGTGAGTCTTCAGGAGAGGTCTGCTGTGCCATGTAGGTCACCTTGGGGGGTGGGGGGGTCCAACTTGCACTGAAGTAGTTACGGCTAGCTTGCAGTGCTACATCCTAACCCATTGTGCCACCAGAGAGGACCCTAGTAAATTAATTTTTTGAAAATAATTATTTATGTATGCATACAGAACTGGGGTACAGGCCAGAGGTGCAGGAGCAGTGAGAGGATGCACCAGAGACAGAGTGGGGAACAGAACAGGCTGACTGATAAAGTACATTGCTGAAGGGAGCAGTGGGCGGGTCAGGAGAGATCTGCTGCGCCCTGTGGGTCACCTCTGGGGCAGGGCTCAAACTCATGCTGAAGTGGCTTTAGCTTCTTAGTGCTGTGCTTTAACCCACTGTGCCACCAGGGAGGGCCTGTAAATTAATTTTTATTGGGAATAATTCAGATAGCTTCTTTAGACTTTTAAATCTAGAAACAAGAAAAAAAAATACTGGGGTACCTTAGAATGAAGATAATGTAATATATATTTTTAAGTTAACTACTTTGTGTCAAGGTGTTTACTAGATTTTTGATATCTAGAAATGAATAAAATGGAAGTAAATGCTGTCTTGTGAGAGCTTAAAGTCTATTGATAGAAGAGAAATATGGTCACTTAAAGACATTTGCAGTAAGTGCTAAAAAGAGGGGGAAAAAAGTCACATTTAGTGATAGAGAAATCTGCTGACAGGGTGAAGGATGAGCTACATGGTTGGATCAAGGATTATCTTAAATAGTTTTAACCTGAAAGATTTCATATTTACCATCACAGGGAAAGAAAAATCGTTGAGTAAAGAGAAAAACTTTTGTCATAGAGATCTGTTATAAACTGCCAAGCATGACCTAAGGTAATACGGCTGGAAGCTAGTCAAGGATGGACACAGACTCAAACCTAAAAGGAGTTAGTAATTCTAGCCTCTGTTAATTGTCTTAGTGCTTGCCCAGATCTTTACAACAGTGTCCCTCATGACCTCCCCACTCACAGCATTGATGCCTAAGGGCTAGCTTTCCCTACCAGCCATGGTATCTAAAAAAAGTATTTTAAGGTAAGTCAGACAGAGTTACTCCTACTGAAACCAACTGAGTGGCATCCCATTGCACTCGCAATGAAATTGAACTTCTCACCAAGTCTTAGACAGAATCTGTATGATCTCTTCTTCAAGCCCCAAACCCCTTTGTATGGCTACTCATCTTCCATTATGCTCCTTTGCTCACTCTTCTCCAGCCACAATGGCCATTGACTTTTTTTTGTAGGTACACATTTCTCTGAGGCACTAGAGCCTGCTAAACACATGGCAGACCTCATTCCAAAGACTTGTTCCTCCTATTCTGCTTGATTTATAGATGTACAAAACTCACCCCATGATATGACATTTTATTTGTTTATTCTATTTATTATGCATCTCCAGTATTAGAATAAAACTGTGGAGTTCTCTGATTTATTCCATAAAGGATTCTAACAAGTCTTCTGCATGAAACAACAATAAATACTCCTTAATACATTATTGGGAATCATTTTTAGGGATATATCAAATGCTGCTTCTTACCTAAGTTCCCTTATACAAGATAAGTTGAGGGTATTAGTGGATCCTGGTCCTAAATTCAAAATCTACTACAACATACAAAATATGTTGAATGTATCAGCTTTTATTAGCTTCAGGGTGTTTTTTTTTCTGTAAAATAAAGCAAATTAATTCTACCCCATCTTTAAGATATTTATGATGAAATAAGAGGATATGTAAAATTAAAAAATATATATGTTTGTTAGTGTGTGCTATATTTGTTTATTTGTAAGTCTTTGAATTTTGAAAGGATTTCATTCTGCAGACCCTTTTTGGTTTGATGCAATCCTGATTATTTATATTATTTTTTGTTTTCCTTGTTGCTGAAGACTAATCCACAGTCATCTTTAAAATCTATGTTGTGAATTCTTTTGCCTATGTTGTCATCTACATATTTTGTGGTTTCATTTCTTACATCCAAGTCTTTTATACAATTTAAATTGATTTGTATTTATAGTGAAAGATAGCAGTCAAAACAAAGTCACCCTACTGAATAGGAGAATATATTTACACAACATACAACTGACAACAGGCTGGTATCCAAGAGCTACAAAGCTCTTATAGACCTCAACAAATAGCAGATAAATAACTCAATCCAAAAAAGCCTAGAAGAGCTGACAGGCACTTCTTCAAAGAAGACAAAGATGGCTAACAGGCACAAGAAAAAATGTTCAATGACCCCTATCATCAGGAAATTGAAAATCAAAACTACACTGAGATACTACCATAGACCTGTGAACATGACCCATATTTAAAAGACCAGAAAAAAAAAAATGCTGGTAAAGATACAGAGAAAAAGGAACCCTCTTAAATTGTTAATAGAAATAGACTGTGATAGATCCTATGTATACAACATTGAGGTTTTTCAAAAGATGAAAAGTAATATGACCCAGAAATTTCACTCCAAGGTACTTACCCAAAATATACAAAAACACTAAAGGGAAACAGTCACTCCTTTGTTCACTGCAGCACAATTTACATTAGCCAATCTGTGGAAACAACCTAAGTGCCCTTGACCAGATGAGTGATTCAGGATGATGTGGTATAGATACATGATGAAATACTACTCAGCTATTAAAAATGATAAACTTTGCCATGGATGGACCAGAAGGAATTATGCTATGTAAATAAGATAGAAAGAAAATGATAAGTACCTTGTGTTGTTACTAATACATGGAATAGAGAAATAAAGCAAAGCGCTAACTGTAGAAAGCTGACCATAGAACACAGGCCACCTGAGTGGGGAAGAGTATGAGAGGGGATAGACAAAGTGAGCTAGGGGTACAATGGATGCTGGGGGGTAGTATGTGGGCATCTGGGTGATGGGTACAGTTTGGTAACAACACCAAAGGGGGAGAATCCTATACTTCTAACACACAAACAATGATGTGAGACAATGCTACCACAATAATAATAGTAATAATAATAATAAAAAAAGATTTCATAGACAGCAATCATGAAATACAGTAAAACTTAATGTTAATTTACTATGTCTCACAATCATTGCCTACTTGCTGAATAAGCAAGGTTAAATTTTCCTTCCTTTTAAAAAGAATATGCAGACAGATCTCATTACTTTTCTAAGTTTCCTGTTTATCCTATATTTTTGTATAATAATTAGAAAATCTCTAGGTTGATAAAAATTCAAACTCTCATTGAGTTATCAAAGCTTATCACCTCCCCCAATTTGCATGTAGGAAAGCTAAAACTGGAAAATATAGCTGATTGTTTTCTACATCTCCAGACCTATTGTTTTTGATTGGTGTTCCCTTACTTTCTTAACAGGAACTTCTGGCTCCCTTGGGCTTGGAGTACTTGAAGGCAAAAAGAAAGGAAGAACAAGAAAATTTCTCTTTTGTTTTTTTAATGCTGGATATGCAACTTTTTGATGGTTCTCTTTAAACACTCCTTCTTCACCCAACAGAAACATTTTCATAGATAACTGTGTCTCATAGAGTTCATACCAATCTTTATTAGCTGATTTTTAGATTCTGGAAATTTTGAATAGCTCCAGATTCTCCTTAGTGAGAATTATCTAGAGAATTCTCTCTTGTGAATTCAGTTTGTGATAGATTGTCAGAAAAACTTCAGAACAGACCAGGATGACCTAGACAAGAAGCATCTATCTTCTGTATGACTTACATGACATCCAAACATATGCATAATTCATAATTCCCACATAAATAATGGCAGCTCAATATACAAGATAGCATGTATCTTTCCTTCAATCAAACAATAAGATGGTTAACTAATCAGTCACTCATATTTAAGGACCATAAATGAACTCCTAGGTCTCCATGTCCTTCAAATCAGGACAAACATATTATGTTATTCCATTTGACATCCCTCCACTCTCTCTCTTGGCTGAGATAAAGGTTGAAACCACCAACTGTCCATGATGAGAGCAGTGGGTTGCTACAGCTGGAGGACCCACAGCACATCAACACTTCTCTCAAAAGAAATAACCTTCTATAAAACTTCCCTAATTTCCCAAATGCTTAATTTTTTTTTTTTATATAAGTAGGATATTTGAGAATAGTATAAGTAGCTTTTGCATTCTCCTTTGGCAGTTTTCCATGTTGGCATTGTATCCATCTAGCAACATCATCTGTGCAGTGTCGTGATGCCACAAAAACCTCTACATGTTACCTTCCTGTTACATCTCTACTTAAAGACATTCATAGCGTCCGATGTGTGTGTGTGTGTGTGTGCATGTGTACAGATGAATAATGTAAATCCAAATTGCACTTGAATCCTTATCTTGGTTTTATATATATACGTATATATATATATATATATATATATATATATTAGATTTATTAATTTTTACATACAGAACTGGGGTGTAGGTCAGAGGTCAAAGGGCAGTGAGAGAATTCACCAGAGACAGAGTGAAAAACAAAACAAGAGTACTGATTGAAATACACTGCTGAGGTAAGCAACTGGAGAGACAGGGAGGTCTGCTGTACCATGTGGGTCACCTCCTGGGAAGGGCTCAAACTCATGCTGCAGTGTCTGTGGATAGCTTCATAGTGCTGCACCCTAACTCACTGCGCCATCAGGGAGGGCATGTATAATGCATTTCTTAGGGGCTCTATTATTTCCACTTATTTACTAAGGGAAAATTAAAGCAAAAAAAAAAAAAAACTTGACCTCTTCATCTTACTTTATTGTAAGTGTGGAAGAGAACTGATTATGGTAAATCAATCATTCCTAAAGGGTTAGATAAAACACATACAATTATCAAAATTATCAAAATGCTTGGGAAACAGATAAAGGAGGCATCCATCACAAATGAAAACATATTTTCCTCCCTGCTTGTGGTTTGCAGAAAAAAAACAAGATTATAATCTCCTCTTCATTGTCCATCTGCCCAAAAGTGGCCAGGCATGTTTTTTAAACCATTCTTTTATACAGCCTGAATCCCTGGAGGGAGAAAATGAAAATTCAAGTTCTGACTTTCATTGAAATCCCTACTTTATTGTAGTATATCGCACAATTGCTCATTTTTAAGGGTGGCTAGTAAAAATTTATCCCCTCAGTAAAACTTTCAAGCCATATTGGATGTCCATAATCTGTATTCACTCCCTGACATGGATACTTCCCTACCCCCTTCTCAATGTGGGCTTAGAACTTGCCACTCAATCATGTTTGACTACACTAGCCCTTCATTAAGCTTTGCCTCTCTTCATATGAAATTGCTGCACCCAAATGTTCACTGACAAAAATACTTAGATCCACACAAAGTATTAAGACCAAAGCATTTTGACAAGTATGACAAGTATCCATGTCAGGGAGTGAATACAGATTATGGCCATCCAATATGGCTTGAAAAGTTCTACTGAGGGGAAAATTTTTTACTAGCCACCCTTAAAAATGAGCGATTGTGTGATATACTACAATAAACTAGGGATTTCAATGAAAGTCAGAACTTGAATTTTCATTTTCTCCCTTCAGGGATTCAGGCTGGCTCTTCCATTTTAAGACCAAAGTATTAAGACCAAAGCATTTAACTGGCTATTGCTATTAAGAAATCCTTTCTCATCCTCAGACAAATGGTTCTCTGTATAGAAAAATTATCTAAGAAGCTTATTAAAATGCCAAGCCTTATCCTTAGAGATGCTAATCAAATTTATTTATTCTCAGGCCCTCAATACTTTTATTATTTTTTTAACAGCTCCCCAGGTGATTTTAATGTGCAACAAAGCTTAAGAAATACCTCATTCAATTGGCTGTATTTTTTTTTTTCCTAGACATGGGAATTCTAGAGTTTTCCTACCACTGATTAAATTTGTCCTGAATTCTGTTTAGATAGGACCCTGAGTGAAAAGATATTGACATACTATTTTTTTTTAACTTTAAAATTATATCTCAAAAGATGTGGTTTCAGAAAACAGATGCCATCATCATCATAATTCTAGAAGGGCAGCCATAAAGCTCATATTTTTACTCATTTGAAAATAATCAAAGGAAAGGGAAAGCCATTCACTTAGTTCTCCATCAATCTAGCAGACATAGGCTCCCAGGATCATGCAAACAAGGTTATGCTAATTCAGCTATCTGAGAAAATAGATGTGCTTTGGTTCAGTGCTTTTATATTTTCCCAGCCAAGGCACCAACTGTTAGTTTAAGTATCTTGCTATAACTTAAGAAGTTGTTGACCCTAATTTATCCTATGTAGTTTTTGACATTATTATGTCTCCTGTTATCTTACTGTGAGACTGAGTTTGGCAAAATGGAACATGCAAGAGGTGGCAGAAAATCCTGGAATCTATACTTTATTGAAATCTATTTTCATTTCATGAAAATCACTGTGGGAAGTCCTGTCAGAACTAAGGATGCAGTCCTGTAAAGTCTTGAATTAACCCGACCCTGTAGTTTTAAGGTGATAAAGATTAGTCCTGATTGATAATAACAGTGTCCTTACAATAAAAGAAACCAGAGTTCTCTCTCTCACTTAATCTCTCTCCCCACAGAGTCATGTGAATACACAGTGAAAATGTGGCCCTTGGTGACCTAAGGGGAGACCTCTCACCAGAAACCAACTCTTGGAATCTTCATCTTGATCTCTGAGCCACCACAACTGTGAAAAAATAAATGAGTGTAATTTGTTTAAGCTTCTTATTTTATAGTACATTGCTGTGGTAGCCAGAGCAAACTAAGACAGTTTTGAACATTTTTCTGTTGATTTCCCTATATCCCTCCATTGAGTATGTGCTTTGTGAGGTAGAAACCATTTACCTTGTTCACCCTGCATTGCTAATGTTCATCACCATTATTGGCATGCAGTAGGTGTGCTGGCACAGAGCTAATAGAGGAATTAAGAATGCAGCTTTGAAATCAGACATAATTTGAACACTAAATCTATTACTTTTACAAAGTTAATAAAATGATCTTCTTCGAATATATTAAATGTATATTTATAAAAGCCATCTATCTCATATGACTATTATGAGGGTTAGAACAGTTACAAATAAGTAGTAGAGCATAATATTCTTTCTTTTTTTTTAAGATTTATTTATTTGTTCATACAGAACTGGGGTACAGGCCAGAGATGCGGAGGGTGAGAGGGTTCACAAGGGACAGAGTAGGGAGCAGAACAGGCAGATGGACAAAGTACACTGCTAAGGGGAGCAGCGGACAGGTCAGGAGAGGTCTGCCATGCCATGTGGTCACCTCTGGGGCGGGCGGGGATCGAACTCATGTGGAAGTGGCTTTAGCTTCTCAGTGCTGTGCTTTAACCTACTGCGCCACCAGGAAGGGCCATGGGCTTTTATCCTTAATGCCTACAGTAAAGGGGAAATGTATCCTTCATCCACAAATTTCTCTTCTAAAATCCCTGAGATAAACCCCCAGTGATGAATTATGGGCAACATGCTCCTTATGAAACCATGGGATAATGAGGTGGGGATGAGGAAGGCCATGACTGGTTCATTTTGGATCCTAGCCAGATCCATCAGTGTGTGTGTGTGTGTGTGTGTGTGTGTGAGAGAGAGAGAGAGAGAGAGAGAGAGAGAAACAGAGACAGAAACGGAGAAGGAATGGGGAGTGATGTGTATAAAACAACACAGAGCCCTCCCTGGTGGCACAACTGGTTGAGGTGCAGCACTATGAATCTTTCAATAGCCACTGTACCAGAAGTTTCATACCCCACCAGGGAGGTGATCCACATAGTGCAGCAGACCTCTCCTGTCTCACCCAGTGCTCCCCTCAGCAGTGTATATCACTCAATCTGCCTGTTTTGCTCCCCACTCTTTCTCTGGAGCAGTCTCTCACCCATGCACTTCTGACCTGTACCCCAGTTCTTCTATGTGTAAATAAATAAATCTTAGAAACACACACACACACACACACAAATGAATTATGGGAAATTACAAGGGATTTATTGCTTTTTTTCTTTCCTATAACTAACAGTGTTACAGATTACATTTTAGTTAATCCTTTTATAGAATTGGTATCTTCTTCAGTTTCTAAATAAATCAATTCATAAGAATAGGATATTCACAGTATATTTAGGTTGATGATATTAGAAGTTAGAAATTTTAAATTTTGAAATATGGAGTTTATTAAACCTTATAAGTAGTCTCTATTTGCTATAAATGGGGCATATAAATTGAAACAGTATTTTATATATCCCAACAGTAGAAAAATGTGGATATTTTTCCTTAGTTTCTCATTTGACAAGAATACCTAAAGTCCAAATAAGCTTTTAACAGTTCTATGAGGGAAAAGGCAAAATGGAATCCTAAAGGGACTATCAGGAATTCTTGGGATTTTAATTTTATTATTTTATATTCACATTTAAACATGACTCTTTATATAGGATCCAATTAAAAATCATCTTTAGTTCTTAAAAATTCAAGACTGTCAGTCAACAAACCTCTTAGATGATGATTCACTAATTGCAAGGCAGATGCAATGAATTGAGAAACATACAAATGAAGGCAAGTCTAATTATCTAGTTGTCTGTTTTAACTGATAAATATTAGGTATTTTGAAAGTGTAACATATAATTATTTAATGCATCAGAACCAATTGGAAAGGGCATATTTTTCAATATATAGAAAATTGTTCAACTATTTTGAATATCCATTTGTTTCTTTAGAATATTATGTTGTAAAAAAAAAAGAAAAGAAAATATTTGTATATACCCAAAGCATAAAACATGATGAGATGATGAAATGGAGCCCCCTCCAAACTCCAAACTAGCCCTCTATGAAGAAGAGTCTGGTTACTTACATAAGAAGGCCTTATTTGCAAGAAAGTGAGTATATGGTGTGACTAAGGAAGCAATATGCTATATGGAAAATTACTGGTTTCAAAACAAAACAAAATAAATGTAAATTATCAATTAGAAAAATATTACTAAGAAACATGACAAAGGATAATTACCATGGAAAGATCTCACAAAAATTGATTAAAATACTAAGCTTGCAAAAATATAAATGAAAGGAGAATAGATGTAACTTAGAAAAAAGAAAAGAAAAAGGAAGTTTCTTTGACATTAACAGTAATAGAAATGCAAATTGATCCCCACTTCCTTCCATAGTGTTATTAAAGGATCTCAACAATGTGCCTCTTCATTACTGACAGGTGAACTAAAGAGTTACAGATTTATAAATATACACTCTCATAAAAAATGGTGGGGTGGGAAAATATTTGAGAAAAAAATAACTTCAAGTAACATTTAAATCTTAAAAAGAGTGCTTTATATTTTTAATATTTACAACTTATATTTATCACATTTAAGAGAGTAAAAAATGAGGGTGAGAAGAAGTAAATATTTAAAATAGAGGAATGCCTATTTCAATATCTTGATAAAGTATACCCTCTCTCAAAATCCTGTACACTAGGATTTCCTGCCCATACTCCTGTCTCAACAAAAGCATGAGTTCATTCTACTGTAATTAATTTGTTCAAACATCTATTCAAAACTCAGCCCCTTAAACCCTTCATGCCCACTCTTATCTCATCATTCTGTGTATAGACTATTCTATATGTCATTTCTTTTATCTTTGTCTCTATTATATTCTGACACCTCTGGCAATCACAATCTTTCGAATTGCTAAATTACAGAATCTATAAAGAACTCACACATATGACTTTATATGGCCTTCTCACAAATGTTGACTCAAATCAGCTTGCACACATGCCTTACAATCAAAGAATATGTAAACCATTTACAAGCAGGTGTCAGTTTGTTCTTGTTTTTGGTAATGTTTATTATATCCCCATTCTTAGCAAAACATCTTATGAAGCCATTTTTCTTCAAGTGTGGTGGGTCTGTCTATACCAGTTTGTTAAAAACAGTTTTGAGTTCAACTTGAGTGTTATTTACTTATAACCCCTGGGGACAAGGCCTGGAAAGTGATGCTTTGTAAAAGCATTGCAGGTAATCCTTTAACAAAAGTTTGAGAGAATTGTATACATAGTCATTAAGTTGAAACCAGACCCCTAGGGCACAATTCTTGGGCAAGCTCAGTATTTTCCTCCCTCCTGAGTATCAGGGCTCACTGGTCTTTTGGGAGCCCTTCGTACAGTTGGGGAGGGTGGGCTAGCGCAGGCCACTGTAAAAGATAGAGAATCCCCCAAATCCCCAGGCAGGGCAAGTTAGGGGTAGGTCAGCAGCTTCAGGGACAGTGCAAGCAGGGGCTTCCAGAGAGCTAGAGGCTTCTGAGATAAGGATAGCAAATTCTAAGAGGTGCTAAACCAGAAGATTAGAAAGTCCAGGAGGACTAAATAAAGTCCAGGAAATTTGAGAGAATAAGACCCTGGACAGGGAGGTAAAAGGAGGAACTCTAGGATAAGAGCTTGGAAAATGGGCACATTAGCCTGGAGAGGTACAGCCACTGGGAGAGAGCCAATGACAAAGGAGAAGGGTAAGATTTTAGAACACAGAAAAAGTTTAAATACTCCCTGACATGGCCACAAAGACTTCTTTGCCCTCTAATACAGATAGCTGGGAGTCCTTGCTTTCTTCCTTTGCATAAACTGTTCTTTATTTCTTGAATAAAATTTGCTTTTCTTTGCTTACTAAAAAGTCTGTGAATTCTGTTTTATGGCTTCATGAGACAAGAAGCTGTGGTGGTTCAGGGGCTAGATTATCAGGCACAGGGGCTTCACCCTGTATGAGAGGCCTGGCTGGGGGTCCAGCTGCAGAAGAGGGCACCCCTCTGGGCATGCAGCCCCGTGGCCTGCAGCTGCCAGACAGCCTTGATCAGAGCTAGCTCTGGAAGAAGAGCCAAACTCCCAGCTTCTGGGACCCTTGTTTGGGGTAGGGGGATGGGCCAGTGTCTTCTGTGCTCCCAGAAACCATGGCAGAGAGAGGCCCATGCAGGGTTCCACACTGCTGCACATCCTCCACCCCTCCACCTCACCCCAACTTGCTACACTTTGTTACCCCGTGAGGGGCACCTGGGTTGAGTTTGCTTTCAGACCCTATGAGGCATGCTCTGGCCTTTGTTCCTCAGAGCCCACTGGCCCACCAGCCTGCCCCAAGCTAACAGAAGACCAAGTGGTACAGACACCAGGCTTTTCCCTTTTGTTTTTGGTGCCTGGATCATGAGTGGACCAACCAGGTGCTTAGGATTGAACATGATCCAGTCAGGCTTGTAGGCTGGGGTGCACTGACAGAGGAATAAGGCAGAGGGAGCTAGGCTGAATTTTGCCCCCAGTTTCCTATGAGAGGACTAAGTAGCTACTTCCTCAGAGAAAAGGACTCAGCAGACAATCTCCATGGACATTGCAGACCTCTGTGGACTATGAGACCTCTGCAGATTCAGCAGGTCTCTGTGGACCTTTGCAGAGACTCAGTAGCTACATCTGCTCTTAATCCCTGCCTCTGACACTGCCTGCGAAGAGCACCCCTGGTCTGTCCAGATGTTTTAGAAAGAGCCCATTGTCACTAGCTTATGCTGATAGTTCATAAGGAGCTGTTTAAGCTGTTGGTCTATACCAACAACATAGAGAGCTGTATCACTGTGTCTCTGACACTAGCCTTTTGGTGATCAGATATGATTGGCGCCACTGACCAGTGCTAATAAGCACTGCTGAACACTGATAGAACTCTGCTTCTGGCCACCTCGAGAGCAGCCCACCAGCATGGCTTCCCTGTACTCTTGTTTCTGTTGCTGTCTGGTCCCAAACCTGGTGCTGTCCTTGAGTCTGGCCTTCAGACTTTGTTGTGGGCTGCATGTGGGTCACTGCAGCATCCCCCTTACAGATACCTCTTATTGTCACTGTGAGTTGGACCCTGGTACACTGCTGACTGGGGGTGCCACTAACTGCAGGTTCTAATTGGTAGGCCAGTGGCAACTCGCATGAGTGGCCTTTGCTTGGGACACTGCAGACAAAATCTGGGGAGATTTAGTAGACCACTTGTAGCTCATTGTTTCCTCAATATCTTGTTTGTTTATAGCCTCCATCATTATTGTTCACTGAGCATGCATTGTTTTGTAACTTTCAGTGCATAGGTAAGAACACACAGACAGTTGAGATTGTTCTGTTATGTGTACTGTTTTAAATTCACCGTTAGTATAGTATGTCAGTGCACAGCTAGTCCCAGGCCCAGGACGGTAGATAAAAAGGATAGTCACCCTAAAACTAAGCATTGTTTACTCTTAAGGTCAAGGTCCTAACTCAAGCCACAGAAATGTGTGCTGGTCATATTAGGGAGTTACCTTTGTGCCTCTACAGACCAACATTTCTGTTAGAAACAGACGAAGATACTGATCATTTCATATAATTGAGATCTCTGAAGAAATTGTAAACTGTAGAGAAGTATAAGGATGGAATTGCATTGAATTACAGTGTCTCTTGTATTTTAATATTTGCGCGGAGTGGATTTCAGGGAACATCATATATGTTACCACTCACCTAAGTTCACTACAAGCGAACACTGATAAATTATGTTAATAAAGACAGTAAGATCTCTGAACCTCAGGTGCAAACAAATGATCAATATTATCAAACTGTTACAGGGCAGGGAGTGGGACACCCCTAAGTCCCCAAACTTGCCTGCTATACATAGGTTTTGCATTGAGACAAAACATGTAAGACCTTTAATGGAAAGGAACTTTAATGCAATCAGTGTGCCATCCAGCAAGCATAAAGTATATAGTTTCTAAATCAAACAACCAAAGTTATCCATCCCCTCATGGGTAAAAGTTCACCCAGAAGGGATTGGTCCAAAGCAAGGCATGAAAGCCCATCACAAGTCTAAAGTACCTTCCAGAAGGGACCCATGAAAAAGGGTCAGAAATGGCCAAAAAAAGTCTGGGAGGAAAAGAACAAAATCAAAATCAAGATAAATACTGCCATAGTTAACATCCACATGGGTTTCTCAACCAGTTCAGGACCAAGAAACAAGATAAAGCTTCTTCACATATCTTTGCTCCACGAGCCTACCCCAGGTCTCCTGGCTCCCTATCCTGCTTCCATCCTCTTCAGTCTCCTCTCCAGATTCTTTTCTTCTCTTCTCAGCTCCACCCTCCTTTGGGTGGGGAAAGGAATCTGGAACCTCCCCTTTTCCTGAAGACCCCGCAGTTACTAACCTAGACAGCAAAATTTTTACTACTTGGCAAAAACAAGAGATAAAAGCAATCAGATATTTG
>NW_004567113.1:4749195-4749722 GCF_000260355.1 Condylura cristata
ATATCTTGATGGCGCTGTCTTTAACCCCCGTGCCACCAGGAAGTTCCTATTTTTGTTATCTTTTAAAATATCTTTTCATATATTTATCTATATACTTTTTAAAAACCAGTTTGTGAAAATTTGGGATTTAGTTTGTCTTTCTCAGATTTTAAAATAAACAATGTGGGCATTTATGACACTATGAAAATCTTTATGTTATTTTATATAAATTGTCTAATTATAATGGTGATATGTTGAAACCAAAAATTAAGTATCATGATGCAAATGATCAAATGCATATTTTTTAAGTTAGAACACAAATCTATAGTTCTTATGATTTTTTTTAGTCCCTTCTTTCAAGCCCTCACCAAAGAAAACCATCCAAACCATCTTTCAAGCCCTCACCAAAGAAAACCATACATTTCATATATAAAAAAATTTGTCGATGGTGCGGGTTTTGAAATTTATTGCATATAAAATTACTTCAATGTGAAATTATTCTAAATGTTTTATCCTAATTAAAAACTGGAAGTTTTAACAAATGAGGC
>NW_004567113.1:4750067-4812840 GCF_000260355.1 Condylura cristata
AAGAAGAAAATAATAATTATTACCCTATGATCATCAATAATGACTACAAAAGAAAATTAAACATGAAACATTTAAAAACAAAAACCTACCACTAAGTTGGAAAACATAATATTTTATCTCATTGCTCATTACTAGAAAAAAGTGACTAGTGTATGTAAGAGTTTAGAGTTGTACACATTTTTTAAGAAAGGCAACATTAGCCCTCAGAGATATTTACTATCAAGGTAGGAAGGATATGCTTACATTAATGGTGGTTATGGTCTAAAGATCACTGCAAAAATACTGCATTTTTGATTACCGCTCTGTCAAAAAACATGCTGTCCATTCTAAACCATATGTTCTTAGTCTCTATGCTGTTGGGGAGTGGAGATCAGCTGGTAAAAAGCATATTGCTGTCAGTAGCACAGTAAATGTATTGTTCTTAGGAAACTAATAAGTTGTTTTTGCTCTTTGGATACTGAAACAATTTATATTACTTTGCTTTTTAAGAAGGAAAACTTAGAGAAAATACTATGCAAATTAACAACAGAAACTTTAAAAGGGACAATAGATTAGTATCTACACCATCCCAAAATTTCAATTTTTTTATAAATGCGTTGTTATTCAAAATAAATGAACACATATCAATTCCTCATTTCTTGATTTAAAACACTGTGATTAAACTCAAGCCTTAGTGGTGTTTAATATTTAATGTGTTTGGCACCCTAGTTACCAAGGAAAATAACATTATTGAAGGAAAAACTAAGACAGGTAGGAGATAATAAATCAACAGCACCAAAAGTACAATTACAATATCAGTTAATTTATACTAGAGAATAAAACAGACACAATTACTACAAATGACATACATTTGAATGAGTTTTATGAGTACATTTTGTGAGATCAGACCCCCCCTATGTTTATGATTTTATAATCTTTGTAGTGTTAAATAATAATTTATAATTCCCTGTGTGAGTCAAGACAGGCCTAAAGGATAAAAAGTATATATAATCAAATAGTTTAATCAAATAGAGATAATTCACAGGTGAGAGAAAGCAAGTAATTGGAGGTACAACAGTAAAGTCCTGAGATTATGGTTCATCTGAACGTGCCATACCATGTCACTTAAACAAATGAATCTGTTGTGGATGATGAACATAGTTTGACAAATGACTAACTTGCTGGGTGCCCTCTTTCTATTACAGTTTGACTATTTATCCACTATTTTTGAAATACACTTTAGGTATCTGCTACTTAAAGCTCAATTACAACAATGAGAACTTTTCAAAGGGATATACATCTGAACAACTGCTTCTTTGTATTCCTACTTGAGATTTCGCAACATTCTGCTAGTGGGTCTTTCACATTAAATCACCATTTGCAGATGAAACTGGAAATAAAGTGGATAATAAGTACTGCCACTCTATATAAGTGAACTTGAACTGAAGTGAAGTTTTGGTAGTGATAGTATTGGTGATGTTATATGGTATATGTTAGAAGTTGGGGGTACAGCAGATTCTAGTATATCACAGTTTGAATTCTCTTATCTCTTACCCAACATACTCTCAACATGTGACTAGAGATGAACCCACAGACTCTCTGAGTCTCTTTATAAAAAGTAACTACATATAAACAATTCGTGTGACTCTACATACTAATAGCAGCTACTTTCTTTGCAATCAGCACATATAAAATGGTAAATAATCCATAACAAGCAAATAGTCCATATTTTCAAGTCCACCCAGAAAAAAAAAATGTTGATTTTATTTCCACCACAATTTTGATTGAAAATGTATTCTATCACACATTTTTTATTGTTGCTGTTCTTCATTGAAGAAGCTAGCATCATCCCACCTACCAGAAGAGACAATACTTTCTTTTCCAGAGGCATGTAAAGGTTGCTTCTCTGAAGCAAACGTCCCCTAGAAGTAACTGCAAGCTTGCAATAACTAAAACTTTCAGAAAGACCACAGTAACTGTAAACAACATTGGATATAATTACCATAGTTGTCTTTGGAGTAATAGTAGATGGGTTTTTTAATAGTAGGAATGATCTAGTCCATAGTATACATATTATATGAGTACAGAGATCTCTTACATGTCAATAAATTGCTTGGGTCAATTATTCATTTTTTAGAATTTTTCTCTTATTTATTTATGTGTTCAAGGGATGGGATGGAGACCAGAGTTGCAGGGGTGGTAATAGAATTCATCAAAGGCAGAGTGGGAAGCAGATTAAGAGGATCTATTGAAAAACACTGGTTAGGGGCACAGAGGGCAAGACAGGAGAGGAGTGCTGCACCATGTGGGTCAGCTCGTTGGCTGGGGATGGAACTCATGCTGTAGTAGCTGCAGATAGCTTCATACTGCTGAGACTTAAGTGCTTGTGCTACCAGGGAAGCCCCAATGGGTCAATTATCTTATTAATCTTATTAAACACAAGGTTAAGTTCCATGTTACTTTCTGACACACGTATTTTCTTGAAAGATAGCCTCTGTTTATACCTCCCAAGATAAAAATTCATTGTCAGAAATAAACATGAATGATTTTTCCAACAGTGGCCTTCACTTTAAAAACCAGTTTTATTCAAGCTCTGTTGGTTACCATTCTTTACTCATCATTAAACTGTGGATGTTTCCAAGTCTTAAGTGGGAGACTTTTAGAATTTTAGTGAAAAAATTGTGTGATGTCACTGTGATACTCATGTATAATGCTCAGTGAAATATATGTAAAATAAATTTAATTTCCCTATCTCCCATTGCAATTTCATGTCAGATTGACAACACTACTCAGCAATACTTGTGTTGACTTAGAAATGAACCACAGGCCCTCCCTGGTGGTGCAGAGGGTTAAAGCATAGCACTGCAAGCTGGCCACAGCTGCATGGGTGCCAGTATGATCCCCTGTCCCAGAGGTGATCCATATGGCACAGCAGACCATCCTGTCTTGTCAGCTACTCCCCTCAGCCGTGTACTTCCTCCATCTTCCTGTTCTCCCCACGCTGTCTCTGGTGAATCCTCTCTCTGCCTCTGCACCTTTGACCTGTTTCTAGTTCTGTATGCAGAAATAAATAAATCTTAAAAAAAAAAAAGTAATGAAATTGTGAATTTATGTTCTTTTATTATTGTTTAGCATGTAACCTACAAACATAATTTTAATTAATCTTTATAGCAATCTCAAGAAATATTATTTCACACTTTATAAAAATAAATTGAGACTTACTAGGTTTGGCATTTCTAGGATCAGCAACCAAAAAGTGATGCTGAAATTTCACCCATGAATGTTTGACAGTAAAAGCTAAGTAGTTTTTTTTTTTTTTTACCAATTATGACATATTAAATCTCATCTAGTAATTAGAAAATGATCTTGAACTATAAATGTCAGTAATTCCTAATAACTGTACTTTTATCCTTCCATGTGCTTACGATAATCAAAGTATTTTCATAGGATGACCAATCATCCATTTTCTATTTCTTTATGAACTCCTGCAAGCAAATTATATATACTGATAGCTAATAATCACTGAAGTAATTGTTTATGCTTGTGATGACCAACTCTGCTAGGTATTGGGGATGCAGTGATTGGAAGAGTGCAATTACAGATTCACTTTTTATTGCATCATGCTCACATTCATTTATGTGTATGTTCTTTTAACTTTTCATATGAATAAAAAATAACATAGCTGTCATATTTTTAGATACAGGAAATAATTTTACAGATTCTTAAGTCAGTATTCTTGAAATAAATTACTAGGACACTACTGTCTAGGATTCCATACTATCAACCCAAAACTTAAGACAACTTTGCCATCCCTATGAATGATCAACTTTACCATAAACATAATGTCTGCACTCAATCCAGTTCCCAAATGCAATGCTAACTGTGGCCTTCTCACCATAAACAAAGTTGATTATGTGACACTAAACACTCAAATATTTTCAATTTTTCTTTTCAGTCCTTTTTTTGTTCTCTATCATAAACAAGCTTCCTGACTTCTGGTCCATTTGAAATTATCTGACGTGATATGGTCTTCTTTATAAAATGTTAAATAAAGTTTTCATTATTTTATTTTTGAATTATTTTAACAACATGCATATTTAACAATTATTCCATTAAATGACTAAAGAATATCTATAATGTACCATGTATTAGGGAACAGAGCCAGGAACAAGCCAACATTCTTATCTCATGGAGTTATACTGTAATGGGAAAGACAGAAAATGGCAGATTAATTGCATCTGGAGTTGTAGTTTCCTCAAAAATGAGTGTCAGTGAGGCTAAGGAGCAACTACGTTTTTAGCAAAAATGGGGATGTGATGACTGGTATCTTCACAAGTGAATGAAACAGATCACTGAAAAGGCTAGAAAAGCCTGAGAAATGTTTATCCCAGGGATGCAATTAAGGCAGTAGAAGAAGCACCATCCAGATTCTGGAACCTCTACTTCAGGCCCAAATGCACTGTACCGGGGTGTGTGGCATCTTTCTGAATGAACACTGGCTGAAGTGTGAGCAGTGAGCTGAAATATTTGTGACAGTTAGTGGCTGGCTTAGTATTCTTGAAAGGCAACATTCCTCTCCTGCCTAGAATTTCCTGATGTCCCTCTATCCCTAGCCACAGCACATGGGTGATCACTGCCAATCAAAAAGAACGGAGCAGGAATTGAACTGAAACAACTGGTGATGCTGATAGTTAGATTTAGATTCCTGAAAGCAAAACTGTTTCTGCCCCATCCAAACTTCCAAGACTTTCTGAGCCCTACCCTTCTGCAAGAGAGTGAGCACACACATTTCCAAAGAGATCAAGGGTTGCTAGACAGCCCCTGAGTTTACAGCATCTGCAACCGCTGCTTTTAAGTTTGGCAGTCATGAGAAATAATATCTTTATTCTATGTGGGCTTGGATAGCATGTGGTAGTCTAGCTACTTCATAATCTGTAAATATCCCATGGGGGTCACTGAAGATCAATCCCACAATAGCCTGGCCACTCTAGTCCTGCTCTATTAGGGGAAAGGTACCAGTGGCAAAACCTTTAGAGCTTATAACTAGGCTACAACTGAAGTTTGGGGTTTCTGGGGAAAAAACTGTTGTCCTGTCATAAAAAATATATGTTAAATTGACACAAGCTATGCAACCTCTGTTGACAGACATGATACGGGTGGAGGGGAATTGCTCTGAAAAATCAGACTTTCCACGCTAACTTATGTTATGACCTCCCTTTTTTGTATAATTGTAATATCAAAATATTCTGAGCAACTTTCAGCTTACAATTGGATTGCTTCAGCTGGAAAAGGCCTGTCTGCCCTAACAAGCAAGCACTGCCCCAGGGTAAAAAATTCCCCTGAAGTCAAGTGACTTGACTACTGACTGATAAATAAAAGCAAAAGGGCTGTTTTTGCAAAGTCTCTCTCACTATGGATGGAGGATAACCCAAATCTTATCATTCTATTATCTATTCAGCTAGCCTTCTATTTTGCTTCTAAAGAATTACTCAAACTTCCTATTGTTTGGCCTTTAGATGTGGAAATTCATCCACGTTGCCTGTTTTTAAACTAGTCAAGTTTCCACCTGCTACACCTTAAAGGAATCCATAAAAGTCTTCTGGCTAGTCTTTCAGGATTCTACTATGTAGTCTTTAGATAAGGAAATTCACCTATGTCTCCTATTCAGAAATTTGATTAGCAAGGAATTTCCTCTTCTGTATCCCAGGATGACTCAAGTAGAAAAAGAAAAACCCATTAAGTAGTAGATAAGGTTTAAGGGACTTCTATCTTAGTTGATCTCCACTGTAGTAATATTAGTCATAAACTTTGTGCATGCACCCATGCATCTTTTTTTAACTTTGTTTGATTTTAGAACGTTATATCTCAGCTAAAGGTCAATACGACCCTAAACTGTTCTTAAAAAAAAAAAAAAAAAAAGATGATTTTAATCTCTCAGCCCAGTTCCTGTGCTGATGTCATCCCACTGCTTGCTCCTAATGTACAAAATAAACCTCTGCTGAAGGCAGAGCAGGAAGACTTGCACCCAACTTCAACTCCCGTGTCTTCCTCGCTCCCCTTTCCCCTTTTTCTCCTTCTCTCCTTTTTAGGAATCTCCGCTTGCTGACACTTGCCCACCTTAAGGTCCTGCCTGTCTTGCCTCCAGATACCTCAATAGTTGGAGCAGGTTTCCGACATTAAATAGTGACCCCTTTCCTCTGCTAAAAATGCTGTTATACCATGGAACACCCATGACCTTGGAAATCTAGTAAGCAACTTCAATCTACTGCACTCCAACACAAATATCTCCAGTCCTCACTTGTAGTCAGGGTTCCTAGATCACTGCACCATCCTATCTCTTGAGTTCTAGTCATCTGTTTGGTGATGAGATTTCAAATAATATAGTAAGAGATACCAAAGCATCAAGATAAAGAACCTAGACCAGTACCTTGTCACCTTCAATTACAATACATCACATGTCAAGAGGTCTCTGGGGGGGAACACAATGTAGCTTAATTCATAGGAAAAGCAAAGAGATCAAACACAATGAGGAAATACAGGAATTCATGGGTCAATGGATCAAGATAAAACCTTGGGGCAATTTCTGATATACAATATTTAACCAGATTACTAGAAGACTTAAGGACAATTATAGAAATGATGATTACTGAAACTGGGAAGCAATGGTTAAAGAAAATGAGAAATAATGCAGAAACAAAGAAAATATGAAATGTTTCTATAGTAGTCACAGTCATAAAAACTTAACAGTTGAACTAAAAAATACAATAGAGGGGTTAACAATAAACTCAAGGAGACTGAGGAATAAATCACCAAGATGGATGACAGAATAGTAGTAGAGAGCATCCAAACGAAGAAAAGAAAAAAAAAAAAAAAGACGCATTATTAAATAATGAAGACAGCATTGGAGAATTCTAGGATAGCATCAATAGTAATAATATATGCAGCAGAGGGGGTTCTAGAAGGAGAATAAAGAGAGAAAAAGACATAAAATTTATTCAACTATAGGAAGTTCAAGGATTTCTAGTAATAATGATAATAATACAAAACTCCTACACTTTAAAATTAAAATGTCAAAATCTAATTATGTTAAGAGGAAGCTAAATGTACCCCCAAAATAGTCATATATAAAATTTTCGTAAATCAATCAATGACCTTACATGATAAAAGGGAATGACATATCTCCAGTGAGATGAAAATAACCCCAATCAAGAATATTCTTCCCATCTAGACTAACATTCAGAATCGAAGGAGTGATAAAGGATTTTAGAGAGACATCTGCTAGGAAGAATTCAGCAACCCTAACCTGGCCTGGCAAGAAATATTAAAGAAAATTCTATAAAACAAATAAAACAAATAGAAATCAAGAGAAGCAACAAGACTCCAAAAATAGAAAGTAAAATGGAAACTTGTATAAGAAATTCAAGATTATTTTCTTTTAAATTTAAGATAGTAATTATAAAACTTCAAATATAAATTACATGGTATTTTCAAAATAAAAAATAACTATAATAAACAAGGGAGAGGATGAAAATGGAATCCAAACAATATCAAACTATAACCTTCATCAATATACAAAATATAACCTTCAAAATATAAGGAAGATAAAATGAGAAGACCAAAAGAAAATAAATGAGCTGTAAAAGCATAGACAAGGCCCTCCCTGCTGGTGCAAAGGGTTAGGATGCAGCACTGCAAGCTGGCCACAGCCACTTCAATGCAAGTTTGATCCCCAGCCCTGGAGGTGACCCACATGGCGAGGGAGACCTCTCCTGACCCTCCGCTGCTCCCCTCAGCAGTGTACTTCCTTGATCTGCCTATTCTGTTCCCCACTCTGTCTCTGGTGAATCCTCTCACCACCCCTGTACCTCTGGCCTGTACCCCAGTTCTGTATGAATAAATAAATAAATCTTTAAAAGATAGATAAAACACACATAATAGTAGCAACAAAAACTTATATATTTATGATTTCCCAAATGAGATTCTCCTGGATACTAAAATAAAAAAGGTAATCAGAAATCATATCCAACTTTCTGTTGCATTCAGGAGACCCATCTAAACTTAAATAAATAAGCAGGCTCATAGTAAATCATTCAAAAAAATCTTATAAGCCAATGGAACTCTATAAAAAATAGACAGTGATACAGTATCAGATAAAATAAAATTCCAACTACAAAATGTAACAAAGAGAAAGGATTGACATTATATAATGATTAAGAGAGAAAGTCATAAAACTCATAAATATATTTGCAGCAATAAAAGAGCCTCACGATGGACAGATTAATAGGACAGCAAGTCAACAAGAAAACTGATCATAAATGATCAGTTAGTGTAGATCGACTCAACAGAAATTTACAGGACTCTCCATGCTCAAAAAGCTCATCATTCATTCTTTTGAAGTGCACATGAATACTCTTGAAAGTGAATCACATTTAATATTACAAAACTATTATCAATAAATTAATGAAGATTGAAATTACATAATTTCTTCTCTGATCACACTGACATAAACCTTGAAGTAACCACAAAATTAAAGTAGGAAAACCCTCAAATATGTAGATACAAACAACATGTTACTGAATCAAATTGTGATAAAGAAGAAATCAGGGAAATTTCAAGAAATATCTGGAGACAAGTGAAAATGAAGATGTTAGCTAACAAAACATATAAGAAATAGCAGAGGAAGCATTTAGTGGGACATTTATACAAATACTATCTCATGTTAAGAAGCATACCATAAGGAACAAGAAAAGGAAGAATATTTGAAACCAAATGCCAGTAGGTGTGAGGAAATAACAAAATTAAGAGCAGAAATAAACAATATACCTACAAAAATGACAGTGTGCAAAAGATCAGTGCAGCAGAGAGCTGGTTCTTTGAAAAAATAAACATCATAAACAAATACCTAAGGATACTCATTATGAAAAAAACAGAAAAAAATTCTAATATTGAGAATCAGAAATTAAAGGAAAGTTACAACTGACATTTACAAAAATAGATACAATCATAGGAATCTACTAGCATATTTATGCTAACAAATTTCATAAGCTTGAAGAAATGAACAAATTCATAACAGCATATATTTCTGTGAATGAATCAGGGATAAATAAAACCACAAACAGTCCCATCAAAAGCAAGGGAATTGACAATAGTAACTTGTCCCACAAAAATAAAAACCTGGGATTAGATTATTTTAATCAAATATTGAACAAAGAAATCATATATTATATACAAACATTAAAAAACAAAAACAAAAAAAAAACTGATCAAGGAATACTTCAAAAACACATTTGACAAGTCTAATATTACTCTAATACCAAAAGCAGATAAGGACGACACAATATAACTACACACTAATGTGCCTCATGAACATAAATTCAAAAATCCTCAATATGGTATTAGCAAACTGAATTCAGTAGTGAAGAAAAATGTCTTTCACCAGACAAAATGAGATCATTCAGGGATGCCATAATGCATCCTGACAATTAGGATCTAACTAACAAAACAGGAGACAAAAACAAGGAATAGAGGTATTATGCTTCCAAACTTCAAGATATGATATCAAGCAATAGCAATAAAAACAGCATGGTATTGAAATAAAATAGACATACAGACCAATGGAATAGGATTGATAACTCTAAAATAAGCCCACATTTACATGAATAGTTAACTTACATGACAGGAGCCATGAAAATATGTCAGAAGAAAGAATCTTCAGCAAATGTTATTTGACATAAAGACAGCCACCTGCGAATGAATGGAACTAAAACGGTATGTTACATTATATAAGAAAATTAAATCAAATTGATCATAGACTTTGATGCAAGTCTCAAAACCACAAACTACAAAAAATAGAAAACATAAGCAAAACTAAAACTCTCCATCACAGTAGTATCAAGGATGTTTTTGGGAAATTGTCTACAATGATAAGAAAATCAACTGTAAAGTAAACAAATGAAACTCTATCAAGCTAAAAAGCTATTGCAAAGGAAAGATAGTACTATGAAATCATAAAGGCAACCTATCAAATGAAAGAATTAAGGGGAAACTGTCCAAAATTTCCAGACTTCAAACAACTCAATAGCAACAACAACAACAACAAAAAAACAAAACGTATAACTCAACTATAAAATGGGCATGCAAGCTAAATTAACATTCTCCAAAGACAGTCAATAGGCCCATGAAGAAATATTCATCATCACTCATTGGGATAATTCAAATTTAAACCACAACAAGCTTCACTTCATACACATAAGAAAGAATGAATGTGAAAAAGATCAGAAAATGTGTGGTAAAATATGTTAAGAAGAAACCCTTGTACATCGTCAGTGGGAATGTAGACCAGCCCAGCCTTGATGGGAAACAATATGGAGTTTTCTCAAAATACTAAAAATAGGTCTACAGTAAGACCTAGCACTCTCTCTCTTAGGTATCTATAAGAATACAAGTGTCTGTTTTATTTGGTGCACTATTGAGAATAGTTATGTAAGGAAAAAAAAAAAAGAAAGAAAAAGAAAAACTAAGTGCCCAAGAACTGATGAACTGATGAATGGACTAGAAGATGTGGTGTATATATATATATACACAATGGGATACTACTGGGATATACTGTTAGGAATGATGAGATTTGCTCTTTGTGATGATATGGATGAAACTGGAGCAGATTATGTTAACCAAAATAAGCTGAATAGTATAAAAATAATTACTGAATGTTGTCATAAATGTGCCATATATATGTCATATATGTGTATGTTGATATTAACACAAAATAATGATACATATGTACACACACACACAAAGAACCCAAGCCAAAAAAAAACAAAAATCAAAATGAACCCTTGGGATTTAACTGCAGAGCTAAGGTAACCAAAAAGGTGGGGGCCCAATTATTGGTGTCTTGGTTGTTTGTGTGGTGTGATGACATGTATATATTTGTAAAGGTGTGACCCTATATTAAAACTTGTGTGCCTTTGAAACTAATATTAATTTGATAAATACAATAGAACATTATAATGAATCAAATGTATTATATGTGTGTATACACACGTGAGGAATATATGTGTAAATATATATGCAATATAATACTAGTTTATAAGGAAACACAAAGGAGAATGATATGAAAAAGAAAGTGTTATCTTAGATACTGCAGGGCTGTAATAAAATGCAATATTAAATAATATCAATTCAATATTTATCATTGATTATGTGAAGACAAAGTTGCTCTTTCCTCTTTCGAATTGTAAGAAAATGAAATGTATCAGTTGATGAAAAATGGGTCCACTGCATTATAATGCCCACTGCATAATTCAGTACATTATGTTTGCACAAGAATGTTCAGTTATAGGTTTTATATTTGTGAAATTAATATTGGAAAACCTAATAGACTACAAACCTCTCTGAAAATATGATTATCCCTAAAAACTAGAAAACCTCTGGTGTACCATTTTATTTCATCAGTTTACAGGAGAAAACAATTTTATGAAGATACTAGCTAAACATTAATATGCAATTAAGATTGTTTTGAAAACCTATTTTAACCCATTTTCCTGTCTTTAGTTCCTGTTTGATCAAAATTCAAATATATTAAATATTAGGAAAAATTTAAATCCTAGAATTCAGTCTTCATTTTAAATAGTTTGCAGCAACGTTAAAACCAAATGAAATAAACTTTTAATACATAAACCAAAAATCTATCTTGTAGAATTATTTTTCTTAGAAGAAAAACAAATGATTACATAAATTAAATGTTTAATTTTATGTTTACTTTATAGATATTATAATAAATTTATTTTTAGAAAATTGGAGGTGTTATAACTTAAATTATTATTCACTTTGGTAATTATTTATGGGAATTTAAAAAAAACAGAAAAAAACACATTCTTGGATAAGATTAAGTACATAAAAAATGTCACAGATCTGATTATTTAACTTTGAGTTTCACTTGAATTTGTCTTGAAGTTTACACAATGTCAAATTCCAGAATTCAAATACTGAATGAAATACTACCTTACATTAAAGTAAAATAATTTGTAAAACTAACAAAGTTTACAATAGTTCTTTACTTTCATCAACTGTTGTGGAAATTAAACAATCCTTTTCATATTCTTGCCAAATTCAGAGAAAATGAAACTTCCACCTACATACTGTCAAGAGTACCAAAATTAGTCCAGTATTTAGGACTTAGTCAATCTTACCTACAGATCCTAACCCGGCACAACTCTCCTTATTTTATGAGAGTTGACAGTAACCCTGCTCAAGGTGATAAGGCTGCAGGCACTCTGTACACTTATCCACTAGCAGCAGAACAAACACTGACAAATTGACAGCCCATCAATTAAAGTGTCATTCATTCTTTTTGAGATATGGAGAAACAAGTATTGGAACCTCAATTTTGGACACATAGCTAATAAATCTATACTATAATCAATTGCATGTTAATGCTTTCCTATGATACATTCTTTTGAAGACATTGTATATAAGTAATAAACAGATGCAGAAACTGTCCCATTTAAAAATGGAGCAAGCAATCCACAAATTAAGTTACAACATTCTCAAAATTAATTGAAACCTAAGTTTCAAGTTTATTAAGTTTGATTTTTTAAAATTGTGTTTAGTAGAAAAAAATAGCCATAAAACAAATATTTAAAAATTAATCTTTAAACATTTTAAAAACAAGAATAAAAAATTATTTTGAGTGGCAAGATATTAAATACACCACAGACCAAATATGTGTGCTCCCTTTCACATACCATCTATACAAACACACTGTAGTGTTTCAATCCAATTTAGGATTAAAAGCATAGATACAAACAAATAATTACAAAAAAAAATCTGTAATATTATATAAGCATTAAGTAGACATAATTTGAAGTATATGATTCATTGTCCACATGATGGCATAGATAACACATTATGGAATCTGAACTCAAAGGAAAGTGAAGCAGATACTTGTGCAGTAGAATTGTAATGAAGTACATTGAGTTTAGTGAGCCACGTAAAGAACCTTTTGTCACAGTACAATAATGAGTTGTTGAATGCCTGGATTTTGCCCACCTCCCTGACTCTGAAACTCTGACCTAATACAGATCAATAAACAGCCTTTTAGATTTGCTGAGAATTCCATTCTCCAAAGCCTTACCTTTTCCCTCTTGGCAACACTTTTACTATTTTCAGTCCCATACACATCCCACTTAGATTTCATACATTGTCACTCAGCCATCCTCCTGCTAACACCCTTACCCACACTGTTTCATTGTTCTTCTACCAGAAACAACAAAAAGCAAAAGTTAATCTGATAAAATCCCAACCAAATATTAGTTCAGGAAGGCTTTGAATGATCACTCTCATCACCAGCAGTATGGCATTAATTTTTATTTCTGCTAGTACCTCCTTTTGTACTTTGAGCTCATTGCTATTTAAACTGCTGCCATTACCACTCTGCTGATAATGCCCTCATAAATCACAGGTAATGGCAACATATTTTGATGTACCAGGAACAATTCTGTATGTATCACATTAGTAAATCATTTAGTTATACTTATTTATGAGATTAGTGATACCCAAGGTCATTTGGTGTTAAATAGCACATGAATTTGAACATTCTGACATTAGCACTCAAGCTCCTAACCCATTTACTCTACTATCTAAGTCAGTTAATAACGAGGTCTGAGTTCCTAAATTCTCTTTAATCTTTACATCACTGCTTTGCTGCTACATTACTTAAACCCTCTGCTCTCGAAATTCTTCTTAGAAATATCACATATGTAGATGTGTGTATGTATGTATATACATAATTGTACATACATAACCTAATTATTCAGTTGGGATGTTTATATAAAATAGTATTCTGATCATAAGGCTTTATAAATATTCATAACATTTTCAAGGGTAGTTTACAGAACAGATATTAGAGGAATGAAATAACCTGATGTTCAATCCTTAAACATAACTTGGGGATAATCACTGAAAGAGAAGGAAAGGTGTGTAAAGATAAATATTGCACAAAGATCAAGTATTTGTATCTGAATAGATACTACCTGCTCATGAAATTATTCCAGCATGTATATTTTAATGTGTACAGAAATATTTATCTTTTGTTAAAATAGGGAAAACTATAATCATGTAACAGTTATAAAAAGTTAGGAAAAGTTTCTGACATCACTTGACACATAATTAGTAACAAAATCCCCTAAGAAAGATATATTATGTTCTGTTATAAAACCATATTTTTTCTGCTGTAAAACAAACTATTTTCATGTTAAATTTTCAATTATATTTTCAGTAAGCTTATTTTATAATTTTATATTAATATTATATTTACTTCATTTTCATTTGATTGTAAAGGAAACTGATTTATTTGCTGAGGGGAGCAGAGGGTGAGACAGGAGAGATCTGCTGTGCCATTTGGGTCAAAATAATAAAACATTAATTATTATTTATTTATAAATAATATAGAAAGTAAATAAAACATGAATAAGTAAATAAAATGTAAAGTGAATAAATAAATAAAAAGAACATAAATAACTGTGCTAACAGACATTTTTCCCCACAAATATCTGATCTACATCCCAGTTCTTGCATGCATAAGTAAATAAAAATTAACACATTTTTTTTTAAAGAAGTAAAATGACCCAAAAGACAGAGACTGAGGCAGGATGGATATAAGAAGGAAAAAAGTGGAAAACGTGCGTGGAATTTAGATATATTTTAAAAAAGTAGTAATGGTAATACTTTGGAATAAAAAAAAAAAAGACAACCTTAAAAACTGCCAAAAGTAAATCATGATTTGAGAGGTAGTCACACTAAGTAAGTGGAGTAAAAGCATTATATGCTGTATTTAAACTATATATATATGTATATATATATGTACAACATTATACTATATATGTATATATGTATAACATTGAATTATATATGTATGACATTAAATTATATATAGTTTTAAACATATATATGTTGTAGATGTGCATATAAATATATATAACTCCTATTATCAATCATAAAATCAAAAAGTAAAAAGCTAACAGTTCATGAGATCAGTGAACTAAAAGCTAATTCTTTAAAAAGATAAACAAAATTGACAAAACCCTGGCAAAGAGAGAGAGAACCCAAATAAAAAGAAACAGAAATGAAAAGGTAAAATTCACAACAAATGATGCAGTAACACAATGAATTATTGGAACCTACCAAGAATGTTTAATTATACAAACTGAACTTACAAATAAAGTGGACATTTTTTTATAACCATACAATCTCCTAAGACTGAGCAAGGATGAAGTAGACAGTTTTAACAGACTGATCACAGTCACAGATTGAAAAAGTACCTGAAAATTTCCTTAAAAATAAAAGCTCAGAGCCAGATAGTGTCTCTAGTGAATTCTACCCAGTCTTCAAAGAGCAATACCTATACAACTCAAACTGTCCTAAAAATTTAAGAGGATAGAAAGCTCCTTAAATATATCTCCTGAGGCAAATGTTACATTTATTCTAAAACCAAACAAGGAAAGCACTGAAAAAATAAAATCATGGGCTGATATATCTAAAAACTCAGATCTAAAACTATTCAACAAACAATTAGCAAGCCAAAGTCATGAATTTATCGAATGAGCCACCAACCTTGATCCAGTAGGTTTCATACACTGGATATAGGGTTGGTTCTACAGCTACAAATCAATCATTGTCATTTACTTGATAGACAAAATGGAAGATAAATCTCACATGATCATTTCAATAGGTACCAAACAAGCATTTCACATAACTCAACATTTATGATAAACATTTAAAATAAAATGGTAATATACATATTTTATATCCATATAATAAATAACATAAATGACAAATCCACAGTCAACATCATACTCAATGGTAAAAAACTGAAAGTGTCTCCCCTAAGTTGAGAAGAAGGAAAGGATGCCCACTATCTCCACTGTTGTTTGATATGGTGTTTGAAGAACTAGAAGGAACAATCAGACAAAAAGAAGACTGAAAGTAATTCCAGCTGAAAAATGAGGAGTGAGTTTTCACTATTTGCAGATAACATGATTATGCTAAGTGAAACAAATTAGAAAGTGAAAAACAGATACCTGATGATTTCACTTATGTGGAATACAAATAATCAAACCACAAACTGTCAAAGCACAGCACAAATAATTAATAGACTATGAAAAATTACTTGTTACCTTAGAGGACAAATAGGAGGTAGGTGTATTATTAGATGGTGAGTGAAGAATGTACACATAAAAGGAATGAAACTATATAGGTATGGAAACAACTGTCACATTAATATTAAATTTTAAAAATATGTAAAGAAAACAATAAAAAAATGGCCAGAGTTGAATGTGGACTTAAGTGAATATCTGAAGGGCAAAAATAAATAAGTAATGATCCATAATCTTTTAATAATTGAGGAAAGGCAAACTGAAACCATGAGACTATTTACATAATATACATGAAAATAGGGGGTCATGATATGTAAATTTGCAAATCTCTATGTAAATGACTTTGAGTTTATGTAGTAAGGTTCAAGATATGCCTTCTTGTATTTGACAATTTTACTTAAGGACAGAGAACCTACAGAGATACATGTGCAAATCCAAGAATATAGATCAAAGATAGAAGTTCAAGAATATTCATAACAGCATTGTTTGTAAAGGTCTAAAAATAGAACGTATAATAGATTATGACATGTTGATATGATAGAAAACCATCCAATAAGATAAACAGATAAGCTACTCTGGTAACAAGGATAAATAATACAGCACAACATTAACATAAGAAGCAAGAAGAATGCATACAATACTGAGTCCACTCATAAAACAAAATATCATTAAACCCCAGTAAAATTACTTAAGGGTTACATGGGAGATAAAATTATATTTGAAATATTAAGACATTAGTACCATAAGATTCAGAGTAATGTTTACAGGACTGAGAAGTGTAGTACAGTATATAACCAGTTAAAAAAAAAAAAAAAAGTGTATAGGGTGTTTGGTATGTTTTAATCCTTGACCATGTAATGGAGTATCCTTAAAAATAATTTATAAAAATGTTCTGTGTTTTCTCTTTGTTTGCCCTGCTTCAGTATAAAACAAAAAAAATGAAAATCATTAAGAAAGTTCAACTCTTCTAGCATAAATTTATCAAGTGTTTTTTCTTACTGATTAGATTAACTCCTAACGTTTTTAGGGTGGATCTATGAATTTAATCATGTATACAGTGATTATTTTAATGTCTGCTTATAGATGATAGTCACATTTATACACATTGGTATGAATATCCTAAGTATTCAGTTAGCATTTTAGTTCTTGCTATGTTCTAAATGTTGTACTTATGTACTTCTTACTGTTTTATCTACATTCCCAATCAATATTAGATTAATGGAATTGGCACAGAGGGAGCCATCTTCAAACTTGTGAACAAAGAATTCGCTTTAAAAGATGGCGGAGCAAAACCGGGAATCTTGAAAGTGTACTAAATCTTCTTTGGTTTAAACTGTAGAGACTATCATTTGCGAAATACTGTCTTTTGTCTTATTATAAGGTCAATTCCCAGACTAACTTATACATAAGTATTTCATACTTAATCTTTAAATCCATTTAGTTATGTAAATTTTTGTTGAACTTATTAAATTTTCTAGCCCTGTCAAATGTCTCCAGCTCAAGCAAAATTTAAGGAAGCACACACATTGTAATAACCAAGATACATCATAAGTTAATGCAATATTTTAAAAAATAAAATATTTAAAATATCTACTATGAACAAAGTATCAAATTTTAATTAAAAACAGGAAAGTAGTCTACTGTTACTAAAGTAGACTTTTCCTTTTTGTTTTAAATTTTTAGAATTATTTATTTTTATAGTGGCAATGTAGGTTTATGTTGTTTGTATTTTGCTGCCTGTTCTGTTTTGTCTAAGTTTTTCTGCGTCCTCTGTTTCAACAAGAAACCCATACCAAAGAAACAACTACATTAGAAAGAAGTCATTTTATACAGTTATTAATTTGTATATATGAGCTTTGTATATATGGGTACATTCCTACCAAAATACATAAAAATGGCACATCAAACCCACAGAAGAGTCACTTTTCTAGAGACTTTTATATTTCTCTTTGAGAAAGTAATTGCAGTATTTCATGAACTATCAGTTATTGACATTCAATTTCTAAATACTTACATGTTACCTGTAGTATATAAAAGTTCATTTCCTGCAAATTATTTTCTACTTATACATAACACAGAAAATTTGAGATACTATAATATTTATACAGGGTAGCTGTCTGGTTTTTAACTTGCAGCATGTACAAAATTAGAATAAGAACTTAAATAAATTTCATATGGTAAGAAAAGTAAGTCTAACAAAATGTGACATTATAGTATGTCAACTTTTAGAAAGTCTAACAAAATATGACATTAAACTCACTACTCACTACTTTAAAATATTTTATTTTATTGAATGAAAGATGATGTAAGTTACTAGGCAACCATCAGATTACTTTTTAACCTTTGAATTATTATTTTAAGGCAAAAATAGAATTTACTCTCAATCAATATTTTAGGTGTTTACATCATTTAAAATATCTAACTCTTATTCTTTCACAAACTGCACTTTGTACACATTTGTGTGTCTGAAGAGAATATAACCATAATTACTAAAGAATAAAAGCATAATCATCAGTGTGTCTGGTCTTACTTTGCGAACACTTCGGCCAAGCTCTTCTCCATAGTTGGTTCCAAGAATTTCAAAATGGACATTAGGGTTACCTCCATTTTCTCCAAATTCTAGTTCTCCAGTCAACCCATTAACTCCACCCTAAAAAAGAGGAAATGTATTGTTGTAAGATTTCAGAAGAAATAATAGTGATAATAAAGCAATGTTCTAGGATAAACTGTTTCTAAAATGTATAACAGACTAACTTTAAAGTAGGTTCATAGCAAAAATGGGAGTGCATTTGTAAGTAATATTGACAATATAATCTAATCTCTACACTTTACATACAAGAAAATTTAGATGCAAAAATTGAAATGCATACACAAGTGAAACTATGTGTCAAAGTTAAGAGTAAATTGCAAGTTAGAGTTCTTTTCCACCATATCCTATGGCAAGCATGGATCCATTAATCAGAAAGCCAGATGCTCTGGAGAGCATAAAAATCTATTGTGGAGACAGGTTTTGACAATATCCATTTTCTGTCACAATTCTGTTTTAGCTGGATATAAACGTTACACTTCACAGCCTTAGAAACTATGGTTTCCAATTTAATGGATGTTTATTGTTCTTCCTTCTTTTCATATCTTCCTAAATTTAAATAAGAGAGGTAGAAAGTTAAGTTAAGGTTGAAATTTGTTTTTGTTCTTAAATAGGAATGCTGGTTATTGTGATTCACCGGGAGTTGTGTCATCTTTCATTCAACCTGACAGATGTCTGTTACCCCCAAGAGATGGCAATGTAGGTCATGTTTCTTTCTCCTGTCCACTATCCTTTAGTGTACTGATGTTCACATTATTTAAGATTTTACACATGAAAACTATATTCTGAGTCACTTCTGTACTCAAGAAATTCTTAGAATTTTAACTTTATTTGAACAAATTATATAATTTCAGCATTATTTCAATTATTACCTCTATGATTTAAATACTTAAATATATCTCACTGGAAACTGACGTTATGACATTTTATTCAATTTTTAGTTTCCTTTTTGGTAGGTCTTACATTATTTCCTATGTTAGCAATGTCATAAATAATCACGCAGCACTAATAGGGTATATTTAGTAAAATCAATACTTAATAATTAATTTCAAATTTTAAATTGCTTTATTTTTTTGTAACAATAATCAACAAGACTGATTTACTGTTATTTCCCAGTAAGCCAGACTCTTTTGTAATACATAGTTTATTAGTAGAAATACCTGTTAAATTTACCCTCCTACGGTTAGATTTAGCAGTCAATATCATAGATTTAGAATCAAATTTCTGGATTTGATCAATGGCATCAGAATTTACTAACAGTGCAAGACAGAGTAAGTCAGTTAATTCCATTATGCTCCTCTTTTTACATCTGTTAAATGACAAAAAAATGTACCTTTTATAAACAATCATGAGTCTTATTTTTTAAGATTTACTTATTTATGCATACAGAAGTGAGGTACAGGCCAGAGGGGCAGGAGCGGTGAAAGGCTTCACCAGAGACAGCATGGAAAACAAAGCAGATTGACCAAATACATTGCTGAGGGGAGCAGTGGGTGGGGCAGGAGTGGTCTGCTGCGCCATGTGGTCGCCTCATGGGCCTCTGGGCTGGGATCAAACTCGTTTTGAAACAGCTGTGGCTCCCTTGCGTTGCTGCACTTTAACCCGCTGGGTCAGCAGGGAGGACCAGATTATAAATCTTATAATACATGTAAACAATAGAGAAGAACACTTGATAAATGGTAAGGGCTTAATTATTGTTATTATTGTTGATATTATTATCATAATCACTGTCAACATGATCATTTTTATTGTTTAACTTCAAAGATTTTCTACTTCTGTAGAAATTGTAGTCATCTGGAATTTTGGTAGTAAGAATACTTTATATAAAGAATTTCCAAATGTCCTTTAAATTGACATGAAAAACTGCTACCAGAGTAAACCTTTTAAACAATATCAAATAAAATCCATATATATTTCATTGTAACTATTTTGTATAGAAACAGTAGTGGACATCAAATATAAAAGAGAAGGAAAAAAAAAGGAGCATCAAAGTTTGGGAAGATAATATATTAATGAAGATAACAGTTTCTGAAAATACAAAAGGTTGTAGTTCCTCTCTGGATAGGATAAGTTGGAAATAAAAAAGACAAAAACATTTATGAAGAATGTATTTCACTGTGTTTATAAGTCTGAAAAACTTTTGCTATGCTTGAATCTGCAATGTAACTTAGAGATACTTCTGGAGAATCATCTGGATCATCAAACATTTATGACACTCCTCTAATGTTCCAATACATATTCCTAGGTTCCTTGCAACCTGCAGATACACTTGGAAAGCAAGGACAGGTTGTTAAATAAACATGAGCCCAGCAAAGCAGTGAACACAGGGATGCTGCAGTCAGTGGTGCATCCTGTTGCCTTCATGTTTCGAAAGTTACTTTCAGAGAGAAAAATGCCTGACCAAAAAAAGGACATTTCCAACTCTAAAATAAAATGTAATGAGTAGAAAAATCCTGGGATACATGATAAAAAACTCAAAACAAAAACAATGATTAAGAATTTTTGAGTTTACCTAGATCATTCATCATTCATATATGTGTAAATGTGCATATATATACATATGTATGTATATGTACATTTATATATGCACTCAAAAATTCTTTGATAATAGAGAAATAAGAATCAAACTGAGAAACAAAGTTTTTAGTAAATAGGAACATTTTAATCATGCTGTCTACATCATAGTGAAGATGAAACTGAGGACCGGACTAGTTAATCTGAATTATCTGACTGGAATTCTCCATCTTGTACCTGATACTTTTTCCTAGAAACAATGTAAACTGTTTCCAATGTAACATATGCATATCCTAGTGGATCATTAAAAGATGTGATGTGCTGTATGAAATTAAAGTTGCATATTTAACCCATTTTATGATTAAAATACCCTGAGGTGTATACTGATGAGTCTGTTAAAGAATTATTCTAAGAGCATATAATGCATTAGTTACTTATTTTTCAGTTATCTTTTATTTAATTCACATTGCATTATAGCACTATGTAAGTTTACAGACTTGCATCACTGATAATTAACATGTATATATTTCATTTAGTATATCATTTAAAAGTCCTATTCTATTCTTCACCATCTTTTTTAGCAAAAATGTTTCTTGCTCATATTTTTGTGAAAAGATTATCTTATATTATAATCAACACTACTTTTGGTAAGTCAGAGTGTATTTTCCTAATTCTTCCACTTCAGATTTATACATATTTTTATGCTTTTAAAACTTTATTTCAGCATAAATATGTTTACAGAAATGCACTCAAATTACTTAGTAGAGGGCAATTTAAGTTTAATTTATCCTACCACAATTTGGCCCAGAAACTTGTTATCTGTTTTAGTCTTTATTAAAAAACAAGAATTTGCAATGTTTTATTTTTCATCTATTACAAGTACGTGTAAAAGATCCTCCATCAAATGCTACTGAAGCAGTCATAAGTAACTTCAAGAAATTAACTTTTGCTTTGCCTCTGCAAAATAATGTGCCACAATGTAAAAGTACTTACAAATGATATAGCAAAACATTGCTTTAATATTTTAATGCCAGTTTATAAAGTTCAATAACTAATAGATGTTGAAAAGTATAGGGAATGTCTATGTACACTTATGGAACTGTAAAACCTTTCTAAATTTGTTAGTATTGCATGCAGATTGCAAACCAAGAGTCACAGCCAAGGTTCAGATAATCTTGAATCGAAATTAATGCTATCTGCTGAGGTTAACAAGGGAATTTCACACACATTAAGTCATTTATGTAAATAAGAATATTTTCTTCCCCAGTCCTTCAGTCTGGAAGGTATCTACTACAATGAAACATTACTTCCATGTCAACATTCATAGGGTGACTGGCTATGAGCTCTGCTTGCATTTGAATTTGTGTTTGCATTCAGACTCAAAATAACCTCCAAGTTAAAGACTATTTGCACTTTGATGTAACTCTAAAAAATTCAAATCAAATGGTCCTTTTCAAGAGACTAGCACAAAACATCCAACCACAGTTAAAAGAGGCCTTAACAAAAAATGTAGCCCCTTATAAACTATATTTCAAAAAAAAAGAGTAACTCAAGAAAGTAGCTTTGAAAAGTGGAAGGAATATAATAATTTTGAACACCAATGTGAATATTTGTTCGAAAGATAACGAGATTAATTGACATAAGATTACCTAAAATTAGGCTTAAAAATGTACTCTAGTATTTAAAGTTTATTTCTACTTAGGAAACATCAATGTACAATAATATCTTCCTTGTTTATTTTTTTTTCAAAAGAGAAAATTTTAGATACAATTCTCTTCATGGAAGGGCTGAGAAAACAAAACAAGATTCAAATAGTTCCATACCAATATCACATGTTTCAGATGGAAGTACTCCCCATTATACCAGAATTCATATTATAAATGCTTTTCATTGAAACAACTTCTAATAAGTACAAAAGCAAAGCATTAAGGTTCACAGACTAACATAACCTTGATAATTGTTTTCTAGAAGGCCTCAATTTATAGAAGCAATGTTTCATGGAACAATTTAATAAGGAGTTTCAATTTCTTGCAAAATTTTGTTTTTGAGTATGATAGTCTTAAAACTACACAAGGAATCAATTCAGTTCTTCTCAGATCCCATTATAAAAAGAAAAATACAGACTATTCTACTTCTCTAAATATTTGATCTCCCAGTCAATTCCAAGTTAAAATTTCCTTGAACTCAAACTTCAATCTCACACTTCTTCAATACCTCACATAATCTTTCAGACTACCAAACTCTGAAATCTACCTCAAAGAGATCACCAGATAAAAGAAAATGTATAACATATAAGCTGGTTATTTAAGAATAGAACATGGAAGATCAGATTGTTCAAGATTCTCTATTGGTGTCACTTTATTTTACCACTATGAATAACTAATCAGTAAGAATAATCCTGTGTTGAATTCTTTTGTGTTCTTTGGCAACTGGCCAAAGAACTAACCAAATAGGCTTGTAAATGCACTTTTTTTTTTTTTTTTAATATACAAACTACCTCTGTAGAAACACCATCATAGCTGCAACTCACAGGGCTTCATCTATAGAAAGAGGCTGTCTTAGGGATAGGCAAGTCACACACTGGCTTGTGGTGATCCCTGGGATAGTAGGGTTTTCTTAAAAAAATGGGAGTGTATTTAAGTTTTACCAGGTTTTTTCACTGTATTCATAGAAGCAGAAGCTGGCCTACCAGCTCATCCTACCTTTCTCATCCTTGGATTTCTGTATAATATCTAAGGCTTTGGAGTCTCAAAACTAATATTCCGTATAAATTGAAGTAATTATGTCTCCTAATTCCAGGTTTGAAGCTCACAACCTACTCAGCTGAGCAGTCAATTGGACACCAATCATCTATATAAAAAGATATTTCTCAAAGATATGACAGCATGATACATTTAGGAAGGGAGTTTAGGCACCAAACCAGGTCCAAAAATTTAATGACAGTTGGTACTTGAGATAAAAATCCACTCAATAGATAGCCTACTGATTTATTTGTTGCAAAGTTCCAACTAAGAACTGTGCATTTATTACATTAATTTGAAATGAATTATCTATATGACTAAGGTTCTGGCAAAAATATGACATGAAAATCAGAGCCAAAGGGTTGAACTTATATTTCATTTGTTCACAAACTTGCATACTTATATTTTGCAAAGCAGACAAATGCAAAAAAGGAAAAATAAAACTATCCTTATGCAAATAAATACTAAAAGCACCTCTCCAAAGACACCAAAATAAGCATGCATGTATATGTATAAAGCGTTACCATTTAGAAATGATGCTATATCTAGAAAAAAAACAAAAACAAAAACAAAAACTGAATAGTTGAAAAAAGAAAAATGTGTAACATCTAAAGCCATTAAAGCACACACACACCAAAATACCTTAATGCACAATTATCATTGTTTTATGATGCTTTAACTGATTTGCACACTATCTTTTATTTTTTATTTAAAGGTTTATATAAAGGAAAAAGAGATGCCTTTATACACACAAGCAAGTGAATATCTGCATTTGCAAGGGGCGGGGTTGTTAATTAGAAAAGGAAAATAACTGTGCCTGCATAAACACAAGCAGGCAGAGAGTTGCCAGTTTGTGCATTCTAAATGGTGCATGGCTTTTTACACAAAAAAAGCTCAGTGATATGTTTCCATTCCTCAAAATATACAAATTTTATAAACGACAAAACTATTAAGTTACTGATGATATTTTGGTTTAAGTCAGAACTAAGAATCACCATTTTATTTATTTATTTATTTTCTTTTTGCCACACATTTATATTAAATCACCAAATCTTATTTTGGTCAACTAACTATCTCTCAAATCTACTACAGCAAATTCTGAATTATCACTAGTAGTTTTTAGGACACTGAAATTTTAAGTGAATAAAATCAATTTAATACTAAGATAATTGATGTAAAAAGAGTTAAATTCCTATGGTAACGTTCTGGTCACAAAAACATCATAAAACTTTTTGTTAAAAAGTCAATACAGGTCCTCCCTGGTGGCACAGTGGGTTAAAGCACAGCACTCCCTTCAGCAGTGTACTTTGTCAGTCTACCTGTTCTGCTCCCCATTCCATCTCTGGTAAATCTTCTCACTGCCCCTGCATCTCTGGCCTGTACCCCAGTTCTAGATGCATAAATTAATAAATCTTAAAAAAAAAAAAAGTCAAAACACATCAGTTGTAGTCAATCATTTGTATTCATTCATTCATCCATTCATTTTCAAATTTCAATGTCAGATTGAAATTTACTTATTGTAGAGAAGATATGCAGGTGACCAGAGTTTATTCTTGCCAAGCAGTTTGCAAAGTGAGTCCCAACTCTGGACAAGAGGTCGTCCCTCTTTAGGGCTCAACACACACACACACACAGACTGGGGCAATTGAGATTTGCTAGTGAACCTCTCGTACACATTTTCAAGATGTGGAGAAAACCAGGGTTCCTGGAGAAAATCCATACAAACATAGGAGAATGTGCCAGCTCAATACAGACACATTTTTCTCATCATAGTTATAATGAAATGACGATTAACAAAAGACTTTATTGGAGATGATGTTTTATTCATCTATCACCATGACTCATACCTTTCCCCAAGCTTCCTGTAGATGGGAGTGTAAGTTCTAGGTAGTTATGCCGTAAGTTCTTTGGTGCAAAGCACTTTTCACCATGCAACTGATCAGTTACTAGCCACTAATAATATAACAGCTTGACAATTTGGTTTGACAGATTGGTTTCAACTAACATTTGCAAATACTTCAGTGAGCAAAGTCATCTCAGCCACATATCAAAACACAAAATTCATCATGATATGGCAACTACAAAATAGTTAATAATTATGACACAGAAGCCTGTTGCATCTTTCCTGTGGTGTTGTAGTCTTGGAAACATGAAAGCTAACAATATAGCAAATCACTGTGTGAGATTTAACAGGAAATAATTAACTCTGTGTTCCTAGTTACCTCTTTATTTTAGTCAATTTTGTCAGGAGTCCACAGTGGGACAGCTGCTGTTCCAGGGAGACACTGATCAGAGTACATGCAACGTGAGAACCCTGAACTTACCGCAACCTTATTTTCATTAATATAATATGCTCTCCACCTCTTGGTGAAATTTGTCCCCTATTGTCTAAATATGACACTTAGAGAAGCATGTTCTCTTAGTGCAGCCATGCAAGGCCTTTCCAACACTGCCTTCCTTTCCCCCACCATGCAGAATAATCCCTGGTTGTTGAGCTGAATGAATGAGGCATATGTATGTATGTATGTATGTATGTGTGTATGTATGTATGTATTTATAAGGGAGAAACTGTTGCTTTTCAGAATGGCAATCATCTTTGAGGTCTTCTTAGAGCTATCTATTACTTATCACTGCAATAAATCTCAGCTTCAAAGTCAAGTCTTGTGTTTACAGTCTTTCTTTTATTCTTGAGTAAGAAATTCAAGAAACAACTTGTCAGCCAGTAACAATTACGACAGTCCTTGAGAGCAATGGTTGTCAGTGCTTTAGAATGTACAACAGCTTGTTTGCTAATGCCATCTTCACCAACTTATTATACAGTATTAGAAATTGGAAGCAAAGGAAATATCAAGCTCCTCCTAGCCCAGGAAAAGAGAAAAGATTATATCATTCCTGAATCTAAATTGCTTGAAAATTTCTGGTTTTTTGATAGCAATGAAACTGGTATAAATTAAAATTTGGTATTTGATACAGAATTGAATTTAGATGATTTAGCATAATATGAGGGACTGGACATTTGATAGACCCTTCTAGTACATCAGCTGCACATGGCCACACAATTATAGATTTACAACATCTATCCTCTGCTTATTTCACTTCCAGGAAATTCTGAAGAGATTGGCAACAGATTTTTTTTTTAAATCTATAACAAAAATTCAAATTACATTCAGTATTAGATCCTGAACCTTTAATGCTTTCCTGATTGATTTTTTTCATGTTTCATTAGGTCCTTTTTAATCAATATCACTCTTACTTGTTGTGATTTTTGTCTTTTTTACAGCTGAATTGGCTTGAGCATGCTTAGTTTCTCAGCTAAAACTGTTTACAGTGAAAATTAACCATTTACATAATTTATAATGTATCTATAAACACATAGGACATCAGCTTCTTAATTGGTGTTCTCTCATCCAGTCTGTTCTGTGCTAGTCCAAGGAGAGTGGATTTCCCACATGGTAGCCAATGAGTTATTTATCACGTCAGTTCGCTTCCCCCTTGTTTATAGTACCTTGGTGACTTAACACTTAACCTTACCCCTCAAATAAAACTGAGGCACTTTAACATGATTCACAAACACTTCATGATTTTTTTTTTTTTTTTGGTTTACCTATTTTAACTAATGAGCAATCAAGCCTCCATCCTGTCTTTACTCTAGCCACACTGGGCTCATTTCAGAAGCTTCTATGCCCCAAGCTCTCATTCCTCTAGTCTGTTAACAATCTACTGCTCTTATAGGAAACATTCTTCATTTCCCCACTTCCTGGACTACCTTTTTTGTTCTTTTTCCAGCTAATATCTACTCATCTTAGATGTGGCTGACTATCTGTCATTTCAAACAGTCAATGTTTCCCCTTTGGCAAAACTGATACTGTTACAGGTAGCCCAGAGTGGACCTGGCCGCCTGTCCGTGGGGCCTCACCTGCATGCTCAAAATTCAGTTATACTGCAGGCACACACAAAAGGGTCAATAACGGGTTTATTTACAAAAGGGGAAAGGAATAGGAAACAACCCAGGGACAGAGAGCAGAATACAAAGTAACTGTAATACCTTACCGGCTCGGCTGCCTGAAAACACCAAGTCATGCGGTTCAGAGAGCCATTTCCCTGAGCGAGAGAGACGCAATTGTGCCCTATTTATCCCCCAATGTCCCAGAATTCCTGCTAGCTCTGCACTTGGTCCTTAAAGTTCTCTCCCTGGTACTGCTGGGAGTTGTAGTTTCCAGTCACTCAAGTATGGGATAGAGTACAGAAAGCTGGAGTACGGGTCCACAAGACTCTGCAGAGTTCCTTTAGGATATCATTCCCCTTAACAATACTACTTTAACTATTTTTTATATTTCTGTTGCCCTACCTTTTTTTGTGATCTCATGTACAGCATCGGTATATATTCAACTATATTCTCTTAAAAAATATGTGTTGAGCGAGTACATAAAGAGAAAAATTAGAGTATTTAGCTTGCTTTGTCATTTCAAAGACAATTCTTTCAGATATCAATGAATTTCATATCTCTTGCAGATATAATTTGTATGAACATGTATCAGTATCAGGAATGTATTGGTACTAAAAGATCTCAGGCACTTCCATAAATGTTGATGTTTTCTGTTCCTAATTTTTGGTATTGAAAATAATTACCATAAAAGATTTAGTAGAACTTAAACAATTAAATCAATGAGGAAGTACTTAAGGGTCTATGAAATCTTTATCATCATGTTTGTGTAAAAAACCTGTGAAATCCTAGCACTTTTATGTGTTATCACATATTGCAAAAACAAAATTTTCTTACTTATTTTGATTCAACCAAAAATGTAAATAGGATATTCTTTCTAAATCTCAGCTCTGATTTTTGTCATAATTATGTTCATAGTTTTATGATCCCTCATTTACCTACAAAATCATTCTTTTCCTCAATCTCTTACCCATCCAGCTCTTCTGTCAGTGCATGCTGGTAAATTAATTTTTGTTCTTCTCTATGTGATTTATTCCAAAATATATCTCAGTGTGAGTGCTGAGGTATTTCAGGTATTTCCAAAACCTGAAATATTATCTTCTCCAAACTTTACACATCTGAAAATTGTTTGTGTTAAAGTTTTCACTAAAATGTACTCATTTTCATGAAATTTTTCTAAACTATCTTCTATGTTTTGGGTCAGGTTCCCAGGAAACATCTCTAAGATGAAGATTTGTTTGTGAGCTGGTGGGTTGCATGAAATGCTCTTTTAAAAAGTCACGGCAAAGGCCCTCCCTGGTGGCGCAGTGGGTTAAAGCACTGCACTGAGAAGCTAAAGCCACTTCCGCATGAGTTCGATTCCCGCCTGCCCCGGAGGTGACCACATGGTGTGGCAGACCTCTCCTGACCCACCTGCTGCTCCCCTCAGCAGTGTACTTCGTCGATCTGCCTGTTCTGCTCCCCACTCTGTCTCTGGTGAAGCCTCTCACCGCCCCGAGCCTCTGGCCTGTACCCCAGTTCTGTATGCATAATAAATAAATCTTAAAAAAAAAAAAAAAAAAGTCACGGCAAGGCCCTCCCTGGTGGCGCAGCGGGTTAAAGCACAGCACTAAGAAGATTAAGTCACTTCCGCATGAGTTCGATTCCCGCCTGCCCCGGAGGTGACCACATGGCACGGCAGACCTCTCCTGACCCACCTGCTGCTCCCCTCAGCAGTGTACTTCATCGATCTGCCTGTTCTGTACCCCACTCTGTCTCTGGTGAAGCCTCTCACCCTCCGCATCTCTGGCCTGTACCCCAGTCTGTATGAATAAATAAATCTTAAAAAAAAAAAAAAAAAGTCACGGCAAGAATAGGAAAGAATGTGAAGTTTGACTTTGAGATACTCAAAATTCTGTTGCAAAATGCAAAGGGCTCGGGTGACTCCAGGGACCAGTCTACAGCTGCAAAGTTCTTCAAGTTGATCCCAAATGGCGGCAAGGGGCTCAGTTATTTCTAGTCATGCGGTGAGCAGTCATTGCTTACATGCTTTTGTTAAAGAGAGTGAAGCTCCTCCCCTCTGCCCAGAGGTGCAAGTGACTGCACTCCAGAGAAGAGCTCATCAGCCCTGCATAGGGGAACTGAGGTTGCAACACAATAAGCTCCACTGCACAACCTTATCATTACTACATGTGGAGGGTTTGTTAGATCTCACTTTAGAGGATAGCTTTTTCAATATTTTTCTTTAAAGATGTATATTATTTATTTTATGCATACAATAGTAATAAACATATTATTTATTTTGTGTATACACTTCTGGCTGGGGTATAGGCTAGAGGTGTAAGGGTGAGTGGATTCATCAGACAGAGTGGGGGGAAGAACAGGCAGATCTACAGAAATACACTGCTGAGGGGAGCAGTGGGCAAAACAGGAGCAGTCTCCTCCTCCATGTGGGTCATCTTCCTGCTGGGGATTGAACTCATGCTGCAAAAGCCTCGGCTAGCTTCATAGTGCTTAACCTCTTGCATCACCAAGGAGGCCAAACCTTTTATAGCTTAGTTGATATTCACTAAGGAATCTAAAATCATTTTTTGCTTAATCACATAAAAACTTTAAATAATACATCACATATAAGCATATGGTATATGTCTATTAAGAGAGGTGACAAATACAGGAATGAACAAAGTGTACTCTTGGAAGCTGGATCAATATTAACAGTAGGAAAATGAGAATATGATTATCATTTAATCATAGAATTGTGTTAATAAGCATAGGTTATTTATGTTGCATGTAACATTATTCTTCTATCCATAGGAAAGATGATCATTCTATCTGGATTAAACTAGTTTGCAAATGATCAGGGAATCCATTTTCAAATTCCCCCAATAACAGGGAAGACAATCCATGGAGCTCTCCCATTCTCTTACAGACAGTTCAGCTTGCACTGTTCTAATATTTAGTTTAAAAGGTTTGAATGTTTGATTTAGGATATGTAACATCAACAAATTTAAGTTATAGCATATAAAGTTTTCTTAACAAACTATATATCACAACTGTTTATTTTTTTTTAGATTGGGTACAGGCCAGAGGAGCAAGGAGTGAGAGGATTCACCAGAGACAGATTGGGGAGCAAAAGAGGCAGATTGATGAAGTGCACTGCTGAAGAGAGCATCGGGAGAGACAGGAGGGGTCTGCTGTGCCATGTGGGTTAGCGCCCCTGCTGGGAATTGAACTCAGGTTGTAGTGGTGATAGCACTGAGACATAACATATAGGCTACCAGGGTTGCCCAGAAATTAAACGTATCTTTTCATAATAAGCTGAAAGATGCATGTATGTGCAAATAAATTTTTGTATTTAAAAATACAATCTATGTCTTTAGAACATTCCTCTTGCAGGCTCATCATATACATTCCATATTTAGCATCTGAATAAACCATTTTAAAATGAAGTTATTGTTTATACTGTATTAACATCTACTGCTTACTTCTATGATATTTTTCTGTTTGCTTTCTTTAGCTAGATGATTTTGAAAGTAGTAGTGTCATAAAAATTAAAAAAAAATTAAAATGTTATGGTATATAGAATATAGCATTGAAAACCAGTAAATGGCATTTACAAATATTTGTTGTGTAACCAACCCTTAAATAGTCATTTAATTTTTATAAAGTTCAGGTTTCTTCCCCTTAAAATGGAGGAAATGAGTTGTACTAGCTATATCTTTCCACTCTTAAGTTAAAAAAATTAATGTTTGCATGAATAAAATGTGTAAACATTAGAAAAACAAAAGTAAAATGATACATTCTTTACATAATTGAAAACAACTTTTTCAGTTAAAAATCTTGATACAATTAATAGCAAAACACTGTGACATTTTTATTAAACCAAGATGCTGTTTAAAAAAAATAGAAGCTAAAGTTGTTTGGAAAAAAGTTATCTTTTTAATTGTCCCTAGTGTACATTTAAGAAAAAGTTTGTATAATAGGATAAAATGGCAGAAGTTAAACTAGACCTAATCAGTTCCAGTCACTCATTTCTGATGTTTTAGAGCCATAAAACCAATCTTCTAGGAGGAATTAAATGTGACGTCTCTAATAGGAGAAAACACTTTTGCTAACTGTTATCTCCAATAACAAGCATATGAATGACATCTATTAGAAAGTCTAGCACAAAAGCCATAACTCAGACTTCCATCTTTAATAAATATTTCCATCCCGATTTCTGTATATGCATACACATTACAAGCTCTGATATTAAACGAAAGCACCAATACCATTAAGACAATGATATTTACTGAATGTACTGTAAAGTTAGAATAAAATTTTTATTTAAAATGTGAAAACAACTACTAAAAAAGTAACCCAATATTAGAAAACTATTATGGAGCAAAATAATGACCTTAAAACCTCCTTGTAATAATGGCATCAGGCCTCACTGATATGGAAGCAGTTTCCACCCTCGGGTGCATGGGTGTGAAGCACACAGCTGTGCTCACACGAGCAGTGGAGCAAGCACACAGCTTTCCCTAGTCACTGTCAGCAGTAATCATCAGCCAAAGCAAATCCTTTATCATTTCTATGTCAGACAGACTGCCACTAAATATCTTTCAAATTTTATGGGTGCTTTAGAACTTGTGTTTTGTCCTTGGATGTATATATATATATATATATATATATATATATTCCAATGACTTGTTTTACTTTCTTTCCATTCTGGAAAGGTGGTAAATATCCCTTAGTAATAGATGTGCCCACATTACTAGTCCAGAATTAGTTGCAGCTGTTATGGAGACATTTTGCCTTTTCCAGATAAAGTGTTTCTTTCAGGTTTACTTGAAAATCATACTTTAGCTGAAATTCTGCTAAGTCAGTTAGTGATTCCATCTGTCAATTGTATACAGAAACCATTCTACAGTTATTCTTGACCTTTCTTATAACTACATAAGCCTTGGTGAAAGCCTAACTTGTTTGCTGGCTCAGTCAATGCCTGATAGTGTTGTGTACATAAGTAGTGCTGTCCTTCAGCACTGCCACATCTATGAACCTCTTCTCTGCTTGCTTTTTGCTCTGACAGTTCAAAGCCAAGAGATAAACCAGATAACAGTCACAGACTTCATCTTAAGTTTCCAGCATGAGGAATCAAGCTTCAGTGATGATGATGGTGATGATGATGTTCATGTGAAAGATAGGAAAAACTTTCATGGTAGTCTTTTAGGATTCCATTAAGACACAATAGAATTTGCTATTTCCAGGATACAGGAACATGCACAGAACCAAAAGATAAACACAGCTTTTGCAATGGAAAGTCAGCTGTCCCATGGTTTTGTGAAATACTGATATTGTACTTTCAATCATTTTCTCAAACATCAATACAACATATGTTGTTGTCACTCAGAACAAGGACACCGGTCTTCAGGATCAGCTCCCTCATCTTGGGTCTTTCACTACAAATGCTGTTAGGTTGGCTGCTCTGGTATCCTTCCAGAATGTGTACTGCAGCAGCTGAATGTGTACTGCAGCAGCTGGGACTTCTGGCCCCAGGGTCACCCACAGCAGAATGTTGGTGCCAGCATAATTATGTTTCTTTCTGTGTAACTAAAATTCTTCCATGTTCCATGGAAGAACTGAAGGAATTTCATCTTTTTAAAAAATATTTGTGTTCTTTGATACATGTAGCTAAAACTGAAGGAAGTATCTCATAAATATCTGGCTTTCTGAAAAGTTACTTAAGCAATCCCACATAATTCTCTGAAAAACATTTTATTTTGATTACTCAGCCGCTTCTTTTTGCAGATGTTCTGTATCCATTTTCTGCCAATATGACGTCAGTGAAATTTTGAGTAACATCATATTGTTCACTTTTGTTGACTTGAAAGGCACAGCTCTCTGGATGCTTAAAAGGATTACTAAATTGATCACTCTGAAAACAGTTTGAACCTTTTCAATAAAAGCATTCTATACAAAAGGAATGAGAGTGGCTGGCAGCTGTCCTGCAGGTTTATTTTCAGAATACTTTTGAAGTTTGATAATCTGTTTGTCCGAGAACATGAAACTCCTTGTTGTGGATGCTAAGGTTGTATCGAGACATGCAAGGCACAGTGATTCAGCCATGATCCATCTCTTCCAAGGCAGTGTCAACATATACCTGTCCCTGGAAGGAGGTCTTCTGCATCTTTAAACAACAGCAACATCCAGATCTTCATGTCTCTAATGGGAATGAGTTAGCCTATGTCTTCTTAATTCAGATTTCTCAAATTCTTAGTCTGTAACACTTGGAATGGTCTTATTTGAATCTGATTGTCTAAATCAGAGTAATTTTCAGAGAAACACTAATTGATAACCATGATAAAAGTTTGGGTAACTTCTTTTGTGTGGCTTATGAGCTGTTTGTACATATTTTATTAAATGATTTTATATGCTTATAATTTTCATTTAAAAATGGTATCCCACCTTGTTATCCTCCATCAGACTGCCTGGCTTTACTGAATAAACTATGGACAAACTAAAAAAATGAAACAATATGACTGAAAATTTTAAAGTAGTTTAAATTATAAACTATGCTCAAGAATATTCTATCTCAGTAAGGAACTCCTTCAGACAATTGGGAGAAATAAAGACCTTCCTAGAAAAATGAAAGTTAAAAGGGAGTAGCAAAAAACCAGGCCCCCTCCTCCAAGAAATTGTAGATATTATATATCTAAACCAAAGAAAGAAACAACAACAGAATGAAACAAGGGCATAGAATGACAAAATGATAGCAACAGACTTTCAAATATAAATAATCACTCTGAATAAATGGACTAGACTCACAAATTAAAAGACACGGAGTATCTGATCAGATTAGGAAACAAAATTCAACTTTCCATGGCCTCCAGAAGACTCACCTAAGCTCCACAGATAAATCTGGATTCCAATTAAAAGTTTGGAAATCAATGCTACAAATAAATAAGACCCAAAGGAAGATGGGCATTGCCAAATTTATATCAGACAAATAGATTACTAATCAAAAAGATTACAAGAGATAGGGGCATACACAATACAATCACTACAGATATTACATCAAGAATATATAATGAATTTATATACTCACCAAGTGGGGAACATTAAAATATATTAGGAAAATACTATCAACTACTACGAACACTGGATAAGCTATATAAGAGCTAGGAGACTTCTATATTCCATTCTCATCAAAAGACGTGGCAATGAAGCAGAATTGATATGAATAGAGACACGGTAACTTTAAACAAAGGATTAGAACACATGTACCTATAAGCTGTGTATTGGGTTATGCATGCAAAAAGCAGAGTGCACATTTTTGTCAGTGCATGTGGGACATTCTCCAGGGTTGAACACATATTCAGTGGTCAGACAAGTATAAAATCATGAAGATTGAATTTATAGCAAGAACCTGTTTTAACCATAATTGTATTAAACTAGAACTAACTACAAAATGAAAGCAGTGAGATCCTTTAGTACATGGGTATTGAACAACACACTATGGAAAGAATACTAAATAAACAAGAAATTCAAAGAAGAAATTAAAAAAAAAACTAAAAACAAACAAACTCAAAAACAAATGAAAATGATAACACAAACTTTCAGAACTTATGGGGCAGCGCAAAACAGTACTCAGACTTAAGTATGCAACAGTATGCAGACCCATGTGAAGAAAACAAGAACTCAAATGCCCCCATCTCAAAAAGAAGAAAAGGAAGAACAATCAAAATACAGCAAGATAAAGGAAGTAATAAAAATTGAAGCAGAAATAAATGAAATTGATATAAAAATCATAGCTCAAAAGTCTGAAAACAAAAACTGGCTTTTACTGAGAAAAAAGGGGAGAAAGCACAAATAAATAGTATCAGAAACAAAAGACAATGCAGAAATCCAGGAAATAATAAGAGATTACTATCAACATTCATATGCCATCAAGTTAAACAGCCTAGATAAGATATGAAACTTCTTAGAATTTCACAATTATCAAACCTGAGTAGGGAAGAAATAGAAAATTTGAACAAACCAATCACAAGCAAGGAAATTGGAAAAGTAATTGAAATTTTCCCAGAAAACAAAAGTCCCTGACCAGATAACTTCACAAGTGAAAGTTTTATGAAATTTTCAAAGACAAATATGCTTTTTCTTTCAAAAAATTGAGAGAGAAGGAAAACTTCCAATCATATTTTATGAAGCCAATATCACTCTAACACCAAAAATCAAATGAAGACAACACAAAATAAAGAAAACTACAGACCAATTACCCAAATGAATATAGATGTAGAAATCCTGAATAATATATAAGCAACTGAATCCAAAAATGATCATCATGACAAAGTGGGATTTATATCAGTGACACAGGATGGTTCAACATCAGAAAATCATCAACATAATTTATCGCATTAAGAAAATAAAGATAAAAGATTGTGAGCATATTATTAGATGCCAATAAAGCATTTAATGAGATTCAGCATCTGCTTATGATGAAAACCCTGAAATACTGGGGGGGTAAATGAAGTATATCTTGACATAATAAAAGTCATATGAATTGCTCTTTATTTCTTAGTGCTATTTATTTTTTTATCTTTTATTTTTTAAAATGATATATTTTTTTTCTTACATAGTTGTTAGTTTTGGGCAATATATGATCTCTCCCTTTCAGATTGATCACCTTTCTGAATGTAAAATCATTCTCAATAAAATGAAAATCTTTCTACTAGGATATAGTATAAAACAAGGATGTTTACTATCACTATCATTATTCAATATAGTATTGAATTCAATATAGTATCCTAATGAGACATATATATATAAAATGAGACCAATTAGGCAAAATAAAGAGACACACTCACATGCATGTGGAACTTGGGAAAGACAAAGAAAAACTATTATTACTTGCAGATAAAACAGTAGCATACATACAGAACCCTAAAAATTCCAGAGGAAAGCTAATCAAAACAACAAACCAGTTCAAGAAAGTGGTGAGGTGAGTTGTAAAATCAAAAAAAAAAAAAAAAAAAAAAGAAAGATTAAGAAGAAGAAAGCTTCCCTGGTGGCTTATAGGTTGCTTCTCAGTGCTGCCATTAGGAAGGCCCACTTCTACAGTATGAGTTTGTTCCTGAGCCACATGGGGGAACCCACATGGACTGGAAGACCTCTCCTGGCCCGCCCACTGCTCCCTTCAGCAGTATATTTCATCAATCTGCCTGTTCTGTTCCCTACTTTGTCTCTGGAGTACCTCTAGCCTACATCCCAGTTCTATGCAAAAATGAATAAAATCTTTAAAAATAAATAGAAAGCAGTCTTCCTATAGTCAAACAGTTATTAGCTAGAAAAGAAAAAAAAAAAAGAAAACCATCCCATTTACAATCACATACAAAAAATTTAAAAACTTAGTAGTAGATATAATGAAGATGCTAAAGGACCTAAACAGGGAAAACTATAAGACATTGTTAAGACAACTAGAAGACACAAATATATGGTAATATGTTCCCAGCTCATGGACTGGAATAGTCAACATTGTCAAAACAGACACCCTACCCAATGCAATTTACAAATTTAATGCAATCTCCATGAAAATTAAAAATTTTATTTTCAAAAATGGCATTCTTCAAATAAATGGGACAAACATTACTAAAATTTATATGGAATCATTAAAAAAATATATCCAAACACATACACAAAAGTAGAATAAATGGTAGTATAATACTTCCAGATTTCAAACTATATTGGAAAGCTGTAATAATTAGAAAAAGATGGTACTGGAACAAATGCAGACACACAGACCAATGCAATAGAATTAGGAACCTAAGCATAAACCTATACGTATATAGACAAGTAATTCATGACAAAGGAAAGAAGAACATACAGTGTGACAAGCATTGTTTCTTTAATAAATACTGGGATGGCTCTACCTGGTGGCACAATGGGTTAAAAGCACAGCGCTGCCAGAGAGCATCAGCCACTTCAGTGTGAGATGGATCCCAACCCCAGAGGTTATCCACATGGTGCTGCAGACCTCTCCTGACCAGCCCACTGCTCCCCTCAGCAGAGCACTTTGTCAATCTGCCTGTTCCACTCCCCAATCCATCTCTGGTGAATCCTCTCACCACCCTGGCACCTCTGGCTTGTACTCCATTTCTCTATGCATAAATAAATAAATCTTAAGAAAATATACATTAGAAAAATTAAAATAGCATATACAAAGAATGAAAGTTGATTCTTTCTCACATCATACATAAAAGGCAATGTCAAAATGCATAAAAGATTCAGGATGCACGACCTGCCACTATAAGTTGCATCGAAGAAAATATAAGCAAAATCCTCCATGACATAAACTTCAGTGATATTTTTGCATATTTATTGCTTGCAGGAAGGGAAATGAAAGAGAATATACGCAATTATGACTCCATCAAACTGAAGAGCTTCTGCATAGTGAAAGAAACGATCACTAAAATGAAAACACACCCTACTGAATGGAAAAAAAAAAAAACTTTCATATCATACTTTTGATAAGGGATTGGTAAAAAAGCTCATCCAACTCAAAAACAAATAAACCGATCAAAAAATGGGAAGAAGATCTAAATAGGCTCTAGTCCAAAGAAGACATACTGATAGTCAATAAGCACTCAAAAAAATGTTCATCATCAGTTATCCTCACAGAAATCCTCACCTGCTCTATAGCATACCATGGAAGCCTTACAAAAAGATGAGAAACAACAAGAAATAATAAGGGCATAGACAAAAGTAACCTTATTATACAATTGGTGAAATGTACTCTAGTCTAGCCACTATGGAAAACAGTATGAATATTTTGCAAAGGGTTAGAAATGGGTCTGACATGGGATCTAGTAATTCTAATCCTAAGTACCTACCTGAATAATGCAAAAACACTAACTCAAAAGGAAACTTAGGCTGCCATATTTATTGCAGCACTATTTTCAATAGAAACAGCTGCACATGGACGGATGAGGTATTCAGGAGGTTATGGCAAATATGCACAGTGAAATACTACCCAATGATCAAAAATGACAAATTTATGCCAGTTATGAAACTGAAGGGATTATGTTAACTGTAATAAGCCAGGAGACAACATGTCAGATGCTGCCACTTATATGTGGAATGTAGAGAAAACAAAACAGGTTCAAAGAACATCATTTACAACAAACCTTGAAGCTGAGTATTGAACTGAGGCATGCAGAGAGGGAGAGAGAAGGGCAATAACATAGTAGGGTGACACAAGCTATGCAACCTCTATCGACAGACCCGATACGGGTGGAGGGGAAATGCTCTGAAAAATCAGACTTTCCATGCTAACTTATGTTATGACCTCCCTTTTTTGTATAATCATAATATCAAAATATTCTGAGCAACCTTCAGCTTACAATTGGATTGCCTCAGCCTCAGAAGGCTCTACCTGGCCCTGACAAGCAAGTACTGCACCAGGGTGAGAAGTTCCCCTTGAAGTCAAGTCATTAAACAACTGGTTGATTGATAAAAACAAATGGCTGTTACTGCAAAGTCTCTCACTGCTAGACTGAGGAAAACCCAAATCTTATCACTATCTCACCTAGCCTTCTATTCAGTTTCTAAATAACTACTCATGCTTTCTAAGATCTAGTCTTTGGATATGGAAATTCACCCAAGTCACCCAATGCAGAGCTAATCAGGTTTCAGGGACTTTATTTTGGTCAGTCTTCACTGTGGCTAACATAGTAATATTAGTCTTAAACTTTGTGAATCTATGTACTTGTTTTAACCTTGATAAATTGATTTAAAAAATGTTATATTCTCAACTAAAGGTCAAAACGACCCCATATTATTCTTAGCAAAAAGGTGATTGATCTCAGCCCATTTCATATGCTAATGTCATCCCTTTGCCTGCCTGAAGTGTATAAAATAAACCTCTGCTAAAGGCAGAGCAGGAAGACTTGCACCCAACTCCCATTCCCGTGTCTTTCTCGTGCCCACTCCCCTTTTTTCCCTTTCCCCCCTTTTTCTAGGAATCTCTGCTCGCTGACGCCATTCCCATTTTGAGACCCTGCCTGTTCTGCCCCCCAATAATCCGTGATCAGGGACAAAGTCTCCGACAGTAGAGAAAGAGCACAATGGAGTGGGGTGGACTCTGTACATTAGTGTTGCATGCTGTACAGTATTGTAACTGAAAGGTGAGATACCATACTTTGAAAATACTAACAAAGATCTGAACCATAGTATTTCAATAAAAACTTGCAAAATGTTAGAAATGGTTCCCGTGGGGGCTTCCCTGGTGACACAGAGGCTAAATGCTCAGCACTATCAAGCTATCACCAACCACTGCTACCTAAATTGGATCTGCAGCCAGGGAGGAGACCCACATGGAGCAGCAGACTTCTGTCTTGCCCTCTGCTCCTCTCTGAAGTGTATTTCATAGATCCAGTGGTTCTGATCCCCACTCTGTTTCTGGTGAATCCTCTTACCTGCAGCATCTCTGGCCTACACCCAAGTGCTTGTATGCATATAATAAATAAATAAAGCTAAATATGAAAATCAATCAATCAATCAATCAATAAAAGAAATGATTAACCCTGTAGTGGAAGAAACAATTAGATAAAGGAGTTCAATTGATGTTAGTTAATGATACCTGAAATGTGATGTTGATTACGGTAGGATACATACATTTTGAAGGATGTAGACATACTCCTGAAACATACAGTGTTTCACAACAATAATAAATCAATAAAAATACACAATTTTTAATTTTGAAAATTAGAAAAAAAATGTTTCCCCAATAATATCAATTTAAGCCATTGCTTATGCAGAGTGATTCTGTATTATCTACGGCAACATGTTCTGACTCTTTAGCCATAGAGAATCTCTGAACATCTTTACATGTTGCCATCTTGATATCTGATCCTCAGATGACAAATTTTGTGTCGAGAGACTTTTCACTTGGCCACCATGGCCTATTCTGTCCCACCTACAAACCCACCCCAGCACAGGCCCACTCAGGCTTCTGCCACAAGGCTGTTCTCCTAATAGGGCTTCTTGAGCTTCCACTAGGCAGCAGCTGGAAGTACCCAATGTCCCTGGGGAAATAATAACAATGTAAAATGAAAATACATCAGGAGAGAGCTGGGAAATGCTGCAGCCTGGAAACAGGACTCTGCAGGTCAGTTTCAAGCAAGTTTGGCTTCACCTCAGCTCTCCTGTGGAAGTGATAAGTCTTACCTGCATCTCTGAGATGTAACTGACCTGGCACCCTCTCTTGAAGCAGAGGAATGGAATGAGGGGATCACCAAAGCACTTATGAGTCCTAGGTACACATCACAGGTCATATGCCCAGACAACCCCAGGACAATATTTTAAAATATATGAAGTATCATTACATGATAACATTTTTTTTATTTGGAGATTTTATCAAGGTTTACTTGAATAACACAAGACAAAAATTGCACATAGAGAAATGAGAGCTTCAAAGTTTCTAAAGCTGACTAGTCCAATCACAAAATATATCTATATCACTAACTTCCTCCTGGTCATACACTAGTTTGAAAATAGAATGGAAACATCTTATCAGCGATTATGTATTCAAACACAGAGACACACTGACAAGACCTGAAAACATTTCAGGAATAGATGTACCATAGATAACACTATCAGTCTGTATGGAACGTAAAAGATGACAATATGTGTAGCCACCACATCCATGCATTGAAATCTTGATATATTTAAAATTACATTTTTCTCAGAAAATAATCTATAACTTTATTTACTATAGGAAAGACATGGAACCAACCCTAATGCCCAAAAGTAGATGACTGGGTTAAAAAGATGTGGTACATATACACGATGGAATATTATTCAGCAATCAAAAAAGATGAACACATGTCTTTTGCAGCAATATAGATGGACTGGGAGGGATCATGCTTTGTGAAATAAGCCAGAAAAAAAGGAAAAATACTGGATGGTTTCACTCATAGCAGGAGCACAAAAGACCAGGGGAGAAAATAATTATAATAATGAACAACTACATACCAGAGACATTTTACAGGGTGGAGTAGGGGAATGGGATCAAAAATGTGTGTGTGTGGTGGGGAAGGAAGTGCACTGGACTCTGGTGATGGCACACAGGTGATTTGGTGATGGGAAGCCCATAGGGATTACAACTGAGATGGAAAAAGGCACAAAATTACACAAAAATAGACTTATAAAAAATAAAACAAATCTATAAAATTTATATAAATAACAATGAATTTGGAGCATGCTGATAATATCTGGGAGTAATAAATACTTGAGAATTTACCTCTAAATATTGGACAACAAAATGCAAATTTGGAGATACCTATACCACCAATTCTTAAAATAAATTGTAAAGCATCAATGAAAGCATGGCCTGGAAATCACCATCTCTCCTTTTACTGTATATACATAGGTTTTGTTTCAACTACATGCTCATTAGCAATTTTGTCTCATTCTCTGAATGAGAATATAAATTAAGGAGTAGAATTTGCTCTTTAACTTTCCTGTGCTTATTGCATTAGCACACAGGCTTTGTAAAAAATATATAAAATGTCCTTAATATAGGCATGTAGCGGCTACATGAATGTTATTAAGAAACTTCATCACGGCCCTCCTTGGTGGCGCAGCGGGTTAAAGCACTGCACTGAGAAGTTAAAGCCAATTCCACATGAGTTCGATCCCCGCCTGCCCCGGAGGTGACCACATGGCGTGGCAGACCTCTCCTGACCCGCCTACTGCTCCCCTCAGCAGTGTACTTCGTCGATCTGCCTGTTCTGCTTCCCACTCTCACTCTGTCTCTGGTGAAGCCTCTCACCGCCCCTGAGCTTCTGGCCTGTACCCCAGTTCTGTATGTACAAATAAATAAATCTTTAAAAAGAAAAGAAACTTCATCACTAGAATATACCCAGACAACAAAGAGCCTTAACTTGTTTGTTGATGTTTGGTTGTTATTATCTTCTTAAGTTTTGATCTTTTTCCAGTTAGTTCCACATCTGGATAGTCTGACTAAAACAGCCCATCCTATTATTGATTGTATATACCATCCTTGGAAATTTAAGCCTTTCATATTTATAGCCCAAGTAAATGAGAAATTCCCTCAGTCCCATCTCCTAACTGCTACAAAGGTCCAGATCATATTCTTTCTTCTGTTCCTATCAATGTCCACTCTGCTCTGAATCTCCACATGAATGGTAAATCGTTTCTGAAATAACCTTGGTATATGAATGTGATCATAACATCATAGTACATCCAAAAGTGATGACCAAAACACTCAGTGAGAGAAAGTAATATGACTGGAGGGTGTGGACAACCTATGTTTTTCTTTAAAGATTTATTTATTTATGCATACAGAACTGGGGTTCAGTCAGAAGGGAAGGGGTGGTGAGAGGATTCACCAGAGAAAAAATGAGGATCAGAACTGGCAGATCAAGGAATTACACTGCTGAGGGGGACAGTGGGTGGGACAGGAGAGTTCTGCCATGTCATAGCTGGGTCACCTCCCAGGGATCCAACTCCTGCTGAAGCAGCTGCGGATATCTTTGCAGTGTTGCGCTTTAACCCTTTGTACCACCAGGAAGGGCCCACAACTAACTATATTTTTTAAAGATCAATTTGAGGGCCCTCCCTGGTGGTGCAACACGTTAAAGCACAACACTAAGAAGCTCTCAGAAGCTACTGCAGCACAAGTTCAATTCCCTGCTAGGGAGGTGACAGATATGGCATGGCAGACCCCTCCTGACCACCCACTGCCCCATTCAGAATTGTACTTCCTCAGTCAGCCTGTTCTGCTCCCCACTGTCTTTGGTGAATTCTCTCACTGCCCTGTACTAGTTCTGTATGCATAAATAAATCAATCTTAAAAAATAAATAAAAACTACCACTAGTTATAAAGACAAATATTTGCAACTAGCCCCCAAAATAACATTTTATAGAAATTGTTTTAAAACATTGTTTTAATTGTAAGTTTTCTAACAGTAATATTTCATATACTTAATTGTTCCATGAGAAAATACATATTATGGTGGTCCTTTTTGCCTCTTATGGACACTCTCATTAAAAGCATTCTAACAATCTCCCAAATTATTTTTGGACTTTTTGAAAAAAGCTTTATAAGAAAAAAAATATATGCAGGCTGCTGCACCCAAGCCAAATCCCGAATTAATAAATTGGCAGGATCTGATCATGTTCAAAAACCTCCCTTAGATTCATAGCTGCCAAATTTCTACATAGATAGAGTTGGGAGATTTGGGCAAGAGCCGGGGTTTAGATTTGGCTTATTCATTTTTCAATTAAAAAATCTTTCTCTGCCAATATAGTCAATACATTCATTTTTTTTTCAAGTACTTATGATAAGAGCCTAAATTTTCATTAAAGTGATTTTCTTTTTCCTCCTAAAGCACAAGCAGTGGCAAGAAAGATTCAGGCTACTCTGTTTGACACATTTTTTCATCTACTTAATATTTCTTGTATATGTAGTTAATTTCTAGGTTTTTGTTTGTCATTGTTATCTGGCCTTTATAAATATATTCACATTTCATCGGAATGTGATTTTTATTCTATCTATCTATCTATCTATCTATCTATCTATCTATCTATCTATCTATCTATCTATCTATATCTATATATCTATATAGATATATATATTTTTTTTCAGGAGAACAAGGCAACCACACAAAAAAGAGATTGGTAAAATAAAGAACATAAACTTCTAAACAGCTGTCTCCTTGTGTAAATGGTAGAGGAGAAATTTGCTTGCTTTATTAATCATTTCATTTTAAGTCCAAGAAGCTATGAGAGACAAACAGAAAATGCCAGCAAGGATGACATGACAAAGGAGCCAATAAACTGCAGAGCGCGGAGACTGTTGAGAGAAGCTAACCGACACCGACAGCCTTCCCGGAGAGAGCAGGTAGCTTAGCCCAAGCAGGGCAAGCCAAGCCGACACCGTACTCACAGTGGAGAAGTATTTCATCAAGTATCCAAAATAACTCACAAAAGCAACAAAATATTAACTACTTAAAAATTCGCTCTTTATTGTAAGATAAATTATCATTACACTTAACATCTTAACATGTAGTATATAACTTTAAAACTGATTCTAGTGTTTTTTTATTCAGTTGATGGTGAAAGGGAAGAACAAAATAAATGTGTGTACTTTATGACAGACACCACAATGATTTGAGTACTCTAATCTTAATGTTATGACCAAGGTACTTAAACTATTTCATATAAGTGTTCATAGTAATCTCTGATTATTCTTTTTGATTTCAATGGAGTCTGTTGTGATTTCTCCTCTTTCATTTGTAATTCTATTTATGGGTGTTTCCTACCATTTTTTTCTTTGGGAGCCTGGCTAGAGGTTTGTCTATTTTGTTTATTTAAACAACAACAACAACAACTTTTGGTCTTCATCTAAGGAGGGGTTGGGTGGGGAATAAACATTGTATTAAACTGAAAAAAAAATTAAACTTTTTTTTTACTATTTTATTTTACCTTTAATTTTTAAAAATATATTCATTACATCATTCTTCATCTTTGTAGAATGCATGATTTTCCCATGAAATTCCACCATCAATTACCCTGTGTACTATCACAGGAATTCCTTGTGCTCTTCCCACCCCTGTCCTGGTCTTTCTCTCTCCTCCTCCCCTACAGAGTGTCTCTGGTCTATAGTTGCCTGATTATTTTAATTTTTGCTTTATATAGTTAGTTCTTTTTTGATTCCTTTATGTTTGTTTGTTTTCTCTACATTCCTCCTATAACTGAGCCTATTTGATATTTTTCTTTTTCTTTCTGGCTTAATTTGCTGAACATAATCTCTTTGTCCTCCATCCATATTGCTGTGAAGGACATGCATTTATCCTTTTTGATTGCTAAGTAATATTTTTTTCAATGTGTGATTGTGCATCAATCATTTATATAACTATATAATTTGGGGAGTACAACTTTGTACCTCCATGTGTACACCTGCTTCACTTTCCCGTCACCAAAACAGCAGTGTTAATATCATATGACATTTTTCCCTCCTACTTCAACCCCTATTTCCTCTGGCATACTATAATTTTTACAGAGTGTATGGATTGTTTTTGCTGAGTATGACACGTTTGTTTTCATTGGATATTATAGCTCCAAGTAAGTGAAACTATCCAAGTGGTCCACTAACTTTTTACTTTCTTCTTTAATATACATAGTATGTGTATAGATAGATAGATAGATAGATAGATAGATAGATAGATAGATAGATAACATACATATATTTAACATTTTGAGTTTAATTTTACAATTCTTCTTCTGTTCTTTCTTTTTTTTTTTTCCCTCCCCTTTGGGCTGCTTAGTACGTTGAATTGTTAAAAAAAAAAAAATATCAGTGAGGGGGAAAATCCTTCTAAAAGATATCTAATTAAGGGCCCTCCCTGGTGGTGGAACAGATTAAAGCACATCAATACAAAACTGGTCACAGCCATTTTGGTGCAAGTTCAATTCCTGGCCCTGGAGATGACACAGCAGACCTCTCCTGTCTCACATACTGCTCCCCTCAGCAGTGTACTTTGTAAATCTGACTGTTCTCTCCCCACTCTGACTCTGGTGATTCCTCTCACTACCCCTGCACCTCTGGCCTGTATCCAAGTTCTACATGCATAAATACATAATTCTTTAAAAAATAACTAAAATATATCTCATCAAACAATGAGTTGTTATATCCTTTCCATATAAAAATTTGCATGAGTGAAATACTAATCAGCAGTTACTTTTTTATAATAGTCAATTTTTCATTCTCTTTGGTTCTTTTAAATTTATTTGGTTAATAAAAACTATATATATATATATATATAATTTGACAGTGTTGTCAATGACTCATAATACAGCAGAGAGCTATAACGATTATAACTTAATAGGAAGGACTAAATGGTCTGTGTGATGACAAGGAGTTACCTTCTTGATGGTTTCCAGCATGGAACGCCCACCCTGCCAGGGCTTGGAGTTCTTCCTGATACATGACAAACTTGCCATGCTGTGCCACTTTCGGTCCTCCAACTTCTTGTGAAAGGCATTGGCAAGCAAAAGAACCGTGTCATATATGTAAAGGTTCGAAATCTGAAAATATATTAGATAGTGATCATTAGAATCATTGACACCAATCATCAAGTATAAGGGGAAAATCATCAGTTCAACTACTTTCATTCACATTGTAGATGGCTGCTTTTCTGGGGTTATTTATGAACCAGAGATTGCTTTTTTTTTGATTCTCAGGCAATTTTGCCACTGAGAATGAAATCTTGTCTGATTGTATGCCTCGATTGCTTTTCCAGTTTATGTAGGTGTGAAAGAAGATTAAAAAGAGAAGTTTCGACAGAGGCAAATCTGTTAGTGTTAGATCTTAGAAAATCACTGGCCATTCTTTCTTACAGAGATGGTAAGGATCTTAGGGTTTCAGATACAAAAGCAAATGGGACAATACATTTTCTGAATATATCAAGATTTTGCATTTTGATTATTCAGATAAAGAAAGGGCATCACAATCTTACATATGAGTATCACAGGGGTAAAAAAAAAAAGAAACAGCCATTTGTGTGTCCATTGTATTCTATAGGGGTTCAGTATTGAAAATCTGAAAGAAAGTGCATCATTCTTACAAGTTACAATGCCCAAGTTTGTATAAAACTGATATAAGTACATACATCAATTGTAATTTGTTGGCATGACAAATATATATAAATGGTTAATTATTTGTGAATACTTTCTTCTAAGTTAATCATGCTATGAGTCTTTCTATATAGATTGAAAAGTGAATTAAACTGTGGTCAAGACTGTTGCACTCTTAAAGTTAAGTCATGGTTAATTTTTAAATATTTTTTAAAAAAATACATAGGAACTTTATACACCAGAGATACTCAAGGTCAATAATAATAATTAAAAAATAATTTTCTCTAAAGGTAAAATTCAACATTCATATGAAAATAGTCAACATATATATGCCATAAAAAGTGTCTTAAAGCCTTTATATTTTTCTCTGAAATGTCTTCTTATAGATTTTTCCTGAAAAAAAAGTGAACAGTGTATTGATTTCCCTTTATTTATAATTTATCATGATGGAATGTTATAAAATTATCTGTCCACATCACAGAATACTAAGCTTCAATTTCTGAAATAATGAATTTGATGCTACAAGCAACAGTTAAAATCAAGTCAAGTGTTCTTTATGACATTACTTTTCTAAGTAGGCAAATTTTTAATCATTTCTGTTTAATAAGCATCATTTTATATGCATAATACTTATGGAAGTTACATCTTTCTTTTTAGAGACACTGAACACACTGTACACCCTATGTGAAATGCAGGTTGTGGTCTGTAAGCAAGTACTGGAGCAGGGGCTATTTCTGCTCTCAGTCTTTTGCCCCCCTCCCTTCTACATCATTACTAGAGACAAGGAAGATGGCTGAGATTTGCTGTGAATGAAAAATGAGACATGAAGTAAAAGTAGCTGGTGAATCAAAATTTAGTCTTAATTAGACAATGAGGAACTTGAAGGAAAGGCTTTCCTTAGAATGTTGAGATACGCCTTCCTAGAATATCTCACTTTGGTACATGGACTATTTTATTTTATTTTTTAAAAGATGTATTTCTTTATACATACAGAACTGGGGTACAGGCCAGAAGTGTAGGGCTGGTCAGAGGATTCACCAGTGACAGAGTGGGGAGCAGAACAGGGAGACTGAGGTAGTGTACTGCTGAGGGGAGCAGTGGGCTGGTAAGGAGAGGTCAGCTGTACTGCCTAGTGAGAGATTGGAAATGGAACTCATGCTGAAGTGGTTTTAGCTTCCTAGTGCTGTGCTTTAACTCACTGCACCACCAGGGAGAGCCTGGCACATAGATAATTTTGAATTGAGTTTGATCAAGAGATTTAAGATTTTGCCACTCCCTTCAGTACTAAAAGAAAGAATAGTGGATGCATTATAAAGACTTAGACTTTCAACAAGAAAGATGATTATTTGGCTACAGAGCATCTGATCTTTCTGTGAGTCACTCGGTGAATTTCTCTTCTTAAGCTCTGAACCTCTATCCTATTCCTTAGCTCAGCAAATAAAACCTCATTTTGTCCCACTGGCTTTAGAATTTGCAACAACATCTAGGTGGATTTGTTATAGTATATAACTAAATCTGTTTTTTTCTCCCACTAACTCTACCTGACATTTATTTGATTGCTTGACCAGTCTGAGAAGACCCAAAAACATAGGGGAAATGTCCTTTCAGTTTCCCTACAATATAAAAGAAAAAGCAATAAATAAGTGGTTGTGCAAAAAAAAAAAAAAAAAAAAAAAGAATCTACAATGATCTGACATTTTCTAACCTCTAACTCCACTGCTTTAAACTTGTTTGCTCTTGTTGCACTACGTTAATTTTGCCTCTGCTTCTGAATGATTGCTTAAAGTGCACATATATACTGTGGTAGTGTATTTTTCTATCTCAAATAGTTAACAATCACAAATAGTCAATTCATAGGTCACAAGTTACATAAAACATGCCTGGCAATGTTCTAGAATTCTGCCGGATTCCTAGGCTAACTTGGTAGTTCTCTTTTTATCAGGCATAATATTTAGTACATATCTCTACTGAAAATTAGCATAGTTTTAGAAAATTGTCTTTTATGATAGAAAATAAGTTGCTTGTAGACAGGTACCACATTGTTGATGGTTTAACTTCTCTTTCTTAATTTTTCCCCCTTATTTGCCATTTCCCTTTTATTTGTTTACTCTAGAGCTTAGAACATATATATGTATGCATGTATATATATATATGTATGCATATATATGTGTGTATATATATATATATATATATATATTTATTTATTTAATTTATTTATTTATGTAGGCAGAACTGGGATACAGACCAGAGGTGCAGGGGCCGTGAAAGGATTCACCAGAGACAGAGAGGGGAGCAGAACAGGCAAGTACACTGCTGAGGGGAGCAGTGGGTGGGGCAGGAGAGACCTACCACTCCATGTGACTCACCTCTGGGGCCTGGAATCGAACTTGCACTGAAGCGGCTGTGGTCTGCTTGGTGCTGCATCTTAACCCCTTGTGCCACCAGGGCGGGCCAGAACATATTTGGTTTTTGATAAGAAGTTGTCAAATAAAAAACACAGAGCTTGGCCCTCCCTCGTGGCGCCGTGGGTTAAAGCACAGCACTACGAAGCTCAAGTCACTTCAGCATCAGTCTGATCCCCGCCCCAGAGGTGATCCACATGGCATGGCAGACCCCTCTTGACTCACTCTCTGCTTCCCTCAACAGTGTACTTCATTGATATCCTTGTTCTGCTCCCCACTGTGTCTCTGGTGAATCCTCTCACTGCCCCTGCATCTCTAGCCTGTACCCCAGTTCTGTATGCATATATAAATAAATCTTAAAAAAAAAACAAACAAACCAAAAACAAAAAGAGAAAAATAAAAAAACATTGACAATGGATTCAAATTTAACATCAAGTCATTTTGACAGAAGTTAAGACATGAGAAACCTGGAAATCAGGGTTCCATCCACATAGGATACTTCTGTGGCAATCTTCTGTACAATGCTTGAGGCATGTACTTTGAGCATGCATGATAGCCCTAAAGACTTATGCTTAGTTCTGATATGAATAAAGTGTTTTCATTGAATGTCTGCCTTTTCTCATATGTCCAACATTCAAAACTGCAGCTCAATAGGGAGTCACCCATCCCACTCAAAATTATTTTTGTCTTAGGCAAGTGCCCCTTCTATTTTTCATGCCACACTTTACCATTCCTTTTGGTGATCTCCAAGCCTTCTTTAGGAAGTCTTTCAGGGATTCAAATTATCTTCCAGCATTAAAATGGTCACTTAGATTTCTATACAGGTTATTTTCATGTCTACTCCAGCCACAACTAATGGCTATTCACTGGATACAAACAGATGCCTTTTCTAATATATTAAAATCCATTATCTCACATTTTGACCAATCATTCCTCTTTAGATTCTGTCACACCATTTGATCTCTGACCTCTCTCAATCACCTGCACTCACCATCTCTAAATCACAATCTTCTGTTATTTAACACAATCACTTATGTCAAATAATATAACACAGTCACTTTCATTGAGTTTATCATCTGAATTATTTTCTAGGATATTCATTAGTTCAATTCTGCCTTTTATTTTTCAATATTTCTGTTTGAAGTCCAGTTATTAAAGCTGAAAAATAATAGTATATGTAGTCTGAATATTAGACAGTAGAATCATGCATTATCTATCTTGATTTTAGAAAAATGTTTTAACATAAAGGACAAGATTATGTTCAAAAGATTATGTTTGGATCTACTATGTTAGATCCAAACCTGTCTCAACAGAGACAGATACAGCTGTGAAATCATGGTTCATCCATATGAACTCCCCATAATTGATTTTAAACCTATACTTTATTTTTGTTACATTTCACCATTTAGAATTAACTATTTGTGACTATTAATACTTTGTTTCTTAATTATGTAAACAAGCACAAGTCAGTGTTCTTAGATTTATATTTCCAAATTTGGTAGGTATAATTATATCATTTGTATAATGACAGTTACATTAGATTCAAGAACAGAATATCACAGATCACCATCGACAGTCCCTTTACTGCAAGACTAAGACTATCTCTCAGTGTATTTTGAAAATTCTAGTAGTGACATGATTCTGAAACTGACAACTGATAGCTAAGTTATAGCTATCAGAAAATATTCAGAATTATGGAATAAACTTAATTAGTGGTCAAAGTACATCAATTTTTATGAAAATTTGGAGAAAAGAAAACTTTGCATCTAAGTAATTTAACATAAATTATTTGAAATACTAATTTAAAATTATTTTAAAGAGGCTCATTATGTTGTGACTTTTAAAGATAATAATGAAACCTTAACATAGTTATGACATTTTTTTAATCTGCGTCAATTTAAAATTTTAAATTCTGTGGAATACTTAGATGAAAATATTTCAGTGATGTCAAGCTAGACTTTTAAAATGTCATATTGTGGACTTCATAAGAGTTACAAGCACATAAAAAAATTCAAATGGCATTTAGAAATACCATTTTTTTTGTCTTTGAAGTTCCTTTAAACTATGCATGTGTTAATATATTCTACAGTTTATTGAGATATTATTTTTTAGTATATTAAACTGTCAGAAATTTGTTTTCCTCCTTTTTAAAGTTGAGGCAATATAATGATGTCTTGTACTTGGGTCCTCTTCCCAATTATTCTAAATTGTAATACTGTTTTCACATATGGTACGTATTTATAGTTCTAGACAATTAATTTTCAAGCATTATTTTAAAACAGTAAAGTTCAACCTTATCATACCCGATTCCTACTCCTTCTATACTAGTGGTTTACATTTTCTTAATGATATTTTTCTAACCTTTCCAATTTGAATACATTTGTTCTTAGACGGGAAAATAGGGAAAAACAATTGGAATGTTTCTATTTATTCTACATTAACAGTCAAAATAACATGAACTTCACCAGTAGCAAATGGTTTACTGCCTTTTAGCTTTATAAATTGTTAAAAATTCTATTTCTATCTAAAAGGTTTCTTTAACATATATTTATATGTTCAGCTAATCCTAGATGTTAGTCTTTCTGGCACTACTTTAAAATTCAGGAAACATTTTTTTATTTTCTCTAAATCACACTTCTCTTTTTATGTAATATAAAATAAGTACAGCTCTGGGTTGTCTGCAAAGACCTACTCAATCTTTTTCTCCTCTGTTTTATTGAATATTGTGATTTTATAGTTGGGTTTATACATTTAGAGGTCATTTGAATCATATATTTCATAGCTTATTTTTTCTAAATTACTGAAAATTGTACCATACTGAATCCTAATCTATAGTCTGTCTGTGATCGTATTTCCCTGCATTGCTTTTATGAACTCTAAATTCAGAAGAGTACTTCTCTAAAGGAATTCCCTATACCCAAATTTTTAGTAAATATCTTTATTATTGCTTTATTTACATTCGGGGTATAAACTGCTCAGCAAACTAAACTTTCATGCCAATTTCTCTGTTTTTATGGAAAAATTTTAAGTTCAAATATATCTAAGCTCTTAATTATATAAATGTAATATATTAAAGATTGTGTCATTTTTTCCCTTTTGTATATTAAATATTTAGTCTAATTCTGCAAGTATATGTTAGAGAAATCATTATGCTACATCTGCAAACCACATCAACCATAGAGAAGCTAACCATCATATAATAGTATCAATAAATATATAGAGAGATTTAATAAGATCCAACATACATTCATGAAATGAAACCCACAAAAAATGGGTAGAAAGAGATCATGTCAAAATAATGAACTCCATACATACAACGTCTACAACTAGAATAATCCTTAATATTGAACAACTGAATGTTTTCCCTCTACCATTACATACAATTTAAGGAAGCCCACTTTCATAACTATTATCCAACATATTACTAGAAGTCCTAGCTAGAACTTTTGGGAGAGAAATATATAAAAAATCCAAATTTGGATACAAGAAGCAAACTTAACATTATTTGCACATGGCATCATCATATTAATAGAAAACTCTAACGACTCCAACCAAAGGCTCTTAGAAAAATGAAAGATTAAAAATCAATAAGTGAAAATCTGCTGTATTCCTAGACATAAGCTGCAAACTAGGAGAAAAAAAAATCAATAAAACAATCATAATTACTTTTCCACCAAAAGTAAGTAAATACCTAAGAATAAAATTAACAAAAGTCCAAAGGCCTTTACAACAGAAACAATATGACATTGTAAAAAAATGAAGACACAAAGAAGTGGAAAAGTAGTCCTTGCTCATTAGTTGAAAAGTTAACATTTTTAATTTGGCCACTCACCCAAAGCAATATACAAATTTAAATCAATCACTATCAAAAGTTTCAATGTCATTCTTCAAAGAAATAGAACAAACAATACTGAAATGTATATGGAATCACATGTTATCCCAATTAGCCAAAGCAATCTTGGAAAAAATATAAGAAATACAGAAGTATGGTCCTCCCAAATTTCAAACTACTCTATAAAATAACAGTAATCAAAACTATGTTATTGAGATAAAAGTTTAGAGGTGAAACAGACACAGAGACCAGTGGAATAAGATGAGAGCCCCAAAATAACCCAGATTTATATGGATTGCTAATTTATGACAAGGGAAGAAAGATTTTAAATGGAATCACCTCTCAGCTCTGAAAAAATGTAACATATTGCCATTTTTGAGAACATGATTGAGACTGAAATAGGGTATGTTTAGTGAAATAAGTCAGAAGAAGAAAGATAAATACTGGATTAATTTACTCATATATGAAATGTATAACAATGAAAGAAATGAATAGACAAAAACAGAAACAAAGTGAATCCTAGAAATCTAACTATAGAATGAAGTTACCAGAGCAGAAATGGGAAGGTGGGTAGCAAAGTGGTTTGTCTCCTATTGTACTATACTAGAGAACTCAATGGTGTGGTGGAGACTGTGGTGTGTTAGCATACTTCTAAAGAGGTGTGGACTTATATGCTTAAGTCAGGTACAATTTTTTTTTAAGATTTACTTATTTATGGATATAAGAGTTGGGGTGGTACAGGAAGCTAAGAGGATTCACCAGCGACAGAGTGGGAAAAGAACAAGCAGACTGACTGAAATACACTGCTGAGGGGAGCAGTGTGTGGGATAGTAGAGATCTACTGCACCATGTGAGTCACTTTCCTGGTCTGGGGATGAGGGGGTGGAAACTCATGCTGCAGTAGCTACCTATGGCTTTATAGTGCTGAGACTTAACCCACTGTGCCACCAGGAGGCGCTATATACAGTTTTGTAAATTAATGTTATCCTAAAAAAAAAAAAAAAATGCCAAAAGATAAAAAAAATCTCTGAATTACAAAATAATAACAATAATATTAATAAAGGTGAGTAAAAATAGTAATACTGTTCAATTATCTTGCAAAATAAAAAAAAAAGTTTTGCAAATTCAACTTATGTATCTATCATTACTGGTAATAAATTTATTTTCCAAGGTCTACATTTCCAAACTGAACATCTCTTGAGTGCTACAGTGTTTATAATATTAAATCTATTGTGAAGAAATTGCTTTCTAAAAATATATCATGTATTTTTCTGAATTCTAAAATTCATATTGATTTTAGTCTTTATTGATGTCAGTGTTTTTATTTAAATGTTAACAGATTAACAGTGTACTCTTCTTAGAACTGTTTTATGGCAGATATTTTTTAAATAGGATATTTGAATTAATGTGTCAGATTGATTGCTTTTTTCCTGTTTATACCCTGCTGAGAGAGCTACAATGACACCTACTGTGGTTGATGTGTCTGCTTTATTTAACACCCTCTTCAAATTGACATATTGAGATCTCCAGTGTAAAGAAAAATCAACCCAGAATATCCGAGGGTTTTCCCTCAGAAAAATAGACTCTGAGTGAGTATTTAAAGGACTTTCTTCTGAGTAAGTTGCTGGGACTTGGTATTCTCTACCAAGAGAATATCTCTGCTGCTCAGAGATTTTATTTATTTATTTTCAAAATCTTTGTATTTTTCTGAATAGCAAAGATTTTTATCTTTACCCATTTGAATTGAATATGATTATGTAACAGCAGCATTTTTTTAAATCATAAGTTTTTTTTGTGAAGTTCGTCAAACTGGGAATTTTTATTTAAAAGAGAAATAGACATAGATATATTTGTTATGCCAGAAAAGTCAAATAAATATTGTTACATTAATAACTGCACCTTTGAATTAAGGAGTATCAATGACAAATATGTCACGAGAAATGTTATGCTAAGCATCAAGTAACCTTTACTTAAATTTTTAGCAAACACACAGATTTTTTGCTATAATCAGCTCTAAAGATCAAAGAGAGATTCTTAGCACTCTCCTATCACACTTTTGAAATTGCTGGAGGAGGAGAATAGTTCAGAAAATGCAAAGGTATAAAAATGTGATTCCAAAGCAACTTGAAAAGCTTTCTCTTCCACTGCCAAAAAAAGCATCCTGGAAGAAATACTCCTACACTGAAAATATACCTCCATATTCTGAGCAAATGGATCCTTTGGATCACACAATGTTGAAGATATTCGATGGTTGCCACGGAAACATCTCTGACTTATATTCTGGGGAACTGGAAATGTCTGCCGAATGATTGTTAACCTTCCAATTGACCTTCTTACAAGTTCCTGTATGTCCACATCATTTATTTCCTATAAGATAAGAAATGCAAGAATTAGAAATGCTTTAATGGAGTAACAGACGCACCAACCAATTAATGAGTTATTATCTGAAAGACTGGGGAAATCTGTGACTCTAATACTTTGCTTACTGCTTACATTCACATGAAAACCATAAATGTTCATTAAAATAATTAAGCCATTTAAAATTTTTTTTCTGAGATTTAAATTATATGCATTAATGTATAAATAATTTTGAACGGAGCAATTAACTTAGACACTTTATTAATAAGATTATAATTTAGTGGTTTCAACATTTTAGAAAAATGTGCTTTCTAAACACTGAAAAAGGTCAGAAAATAAGTTGCTATTATAATAATTATTAATGGATTTCAAGTTACTTTAAATATCTAGGGTGAAAGTTGTAATAGAAATACATTTTCTTACATGAAAAAGAAGGGCTCATAAATAAGGAAAATAGACAAAGCAATATTTTCCAATTTTTTATTAGAATGCCTGGTACTTTCTCACTAGAGAGCAGATTAAAAAGTGCTCGCTAACTATTGAATGAATAAAGGGTATAATTGTAGCCCAAACATAAAGGTCAAAAAGAAAAAAAAAATCTGTTTAACACAGCTTGGGGCAGGATGAGTGAATGAGGAAACCTAGTGTTTTTTTTATTCAAACAAATGCTATTTTCTATATTGGGATCCACCAAACTCAAAGCAACTACTTTTCTGCTTTCTTTACACCCTCTTCTCCTACCTTTAAACTTAAATTTTGATATTAGTTTCAATCATGTATATAAGATGATAGCAATTACAGTATTTTACTAACTTATTATTGTCCTAATTTGGATGAATCCAAGTAGAAATGATCAAGATTTAATTTTAAAGCAGGCTAAATCAGGGAAATTTTGGCTTCAGAATGCGCATTTAAAATAACAAAGTATTGCGATTCACCTGTTATTGACTTCTATGGATTCTTATGTCAAGAGAAAGGCTTTGACCCAAAATTAGTTTTGATAGAAACAGTATTTTTTTCAGTTTTAATTAAAATAATTATTGAAGAAATAAAATGTTTACTTCCAGATATCGATTTCTTATTGTTCATATTAATATCTTCATTTATTTTTCTCCCTTATAGCATGATTATCTTTAAATTCTAGTCTTTATTTGCAATCTTTGTGAAATAAAGGCTTTTTTTTCTGAAAATAAAATAAAATTTGCCATCAGCTGTGTCTAATGTAATATCCTAGATTTCAAGTTGATTACTCCTTAACAATGTCATCTAAATTATTTTTCTCAATTAAAAATGCCTTGTTTTTCCTTTAGCCTTTGTCACTTCAGTGGGCACTGAAAACTAGCAAGAGACAGGTTATTTTAAAATCTCCATCATTTATTCACAAAGCAGAGTTTTAAAATATCTCGTTCACTCCATTTTAAGCCTTAGCCAGAATTTTTTCAAATTAAGTTTTACTGCCACTGAATATCTTTCCTTAAAAACAAACAAACAAACAAAAATACTTACTATACAGACAGGTATACAGACAGGTATTTTTATTTAAAAAGTAGTTAAATTGTACTTTCTTTATAACATTAACTAAGATGTCTTATATATTTCATACATTTGCCTTTTAATACTAACATTTATAAGCTTTTTTATTGATCTGCAGTGTCTCTATCTGCTTCATTCATGATGAACCACAAATCAATAAAAAAAAAAACTTAACATTCATTAAAGACCTACAATATGTTAGGCAAAGTACTATGTATTCTACTTATTTTCTTACTCTTTGTTAAAAATATTGGGATTTTGATAAGCATTTTTATCACATCATAAAGAACTATGGAAGGTTTATGCCCTTTGTGAAAAATGATCTTTTACTCATAAAATGAATTTATGTCATCAACTGAGACATTTTATGAAATAATTATATGAAATAGATTATTCTCTTAATTATTTATATTGATATTCATGAATGATAGAAGCTAAAAATAAGTAAAACATTTATGGAGGGGAGACAGGGGAAAGATAGTGTCAGAGGAGGTTCCCTGTTTGACTCTAGGGCTGTTAAGTTAGAGAGTACAGAGAGACACTGGATACAAAGTATCCCACCACATGGAGTTCAAATAGCACACCTCCTAGTAAATGAAGACCAAAGCTCCATATATACAGGACAGAAAAGACACTGAAGAAATTCAACTCTATACTAGACAATGCGGGTGACAGAGCACCTGGAGAGAGCACCTGGGACTCGATCCACACTCACATGGTGATGCAGTCCCTGGAAGACCAAAGCTACACAGCAGGGACTGATCTGTGGTCAAATGCATGTGCTGTGTGCACAGGACTCCCACTGAAGAAGACAACATACACAACAGCAATGCCCCTCTGCAACCTCCCTCGGGACTTGAGTTGAGAGAGTAAAGCAGAGCTGAAAGTCTCCTCAAGTGGCACTTAATGTCTGCCCTGTTAACTGGAGAGCTATAGGTCTAGAAACACAGAGGCTGGCTATCAGTGGAATAGGCATGAGTAGCCCATGCACACCAAAGTCACCAGATGACTCCAGGTCATTTCCTTCTCCCAGAAAAGCCATACACAGACTAGTTTGACATGACATATGAAACCAGGTTCCAGAAAAGTGGAAGAACTATATTGTTAGGGCACGTGAATACAAAGCCACATAGATAGCTACATGGGAAAGCAGAAAAAATACACTAAATCCTCAAGGGAATATTCTACCACACAGAGAAAACTGACCTCCAGATTACGGAAACAACACAAGTGCCAACAATAGATTAGATCAGGTGTGACATACACACACACATATACACACACAATGGGATAGTACTCGGTTATAAAAAAAATGAACTTCTGACATTGGTAAACATATGGATGCAGTGAGGGGATTATGCTAAGAGAAACAGAAGCAGAAAGACAAATAGCAGGTGTTGCCAATTATAAGTGATGTGCACAGACAAAACAAAAAGTCATATAGAGACAAACCAATAAGAACTCCAGAAAATCTACTGTAGAACAGAGACTATAAAAAAACAGAAGGGGGAGGCTACCTGGGTCTGCTAAACCAAAATGGCCTGGGTCACCATTTTGGTTAGGTATGGTTCTGCATTCCTGTACTAGGTCAGGACTGTCATGTCAATCAGGTATAAAAGGCCAGCTCTACATGGTGCCATCCATATCAATCAAGAGCAGAAAGTTTGATCACCTTGGGAAGGAAGTATATTACCAGATATGACCAGATACATCTGGGGTGATGGTAGGGGCAGGGGGGCTGTTGACCAATGCATAAACATACTCCTGGCTTGTATATCATGAGGTATGAGAGTGCCCAGGGGAGAGAATTGTCTGATATATGACCCCAGAAGCTGATCAGAGGACCCGCCTTGATGGAAGTTTGAAACTATCTCTGGGGATCTAGTGCTTGTTTTCAGTCACAATACTGAGCCAAACAGCAGATCAGAAGTGCCGGGAGAAAGACTAATAATTCCTTAAACTATAGAAGCCAGAGCACATTTTCTAGTTTCACCCCTCTAATTTTCCCTTTGTTCTCCTACCCCACACAACTGATGTATGATCATTCTAAGAATAAAAAGTCCAGGACCTTGCTTCTCAGCAGCTTCCTGCATTGGTAGCCAACTCCAGGACTCCATTCCTTTATCAGTGTGGTGTTGCAGACACAGCAGGGAGGGAGCAGAATGAACCATGGTGGGGACACATTGATGACTTAATGGTGTTTGTGTTGTGGTACCAGCAACTGAATGGGGCGATTTTACATCTCTAAATCATATACAATGTTGTAAACTAACGTAATCTCCATGAAAAACAACAGAAATGAAAAATAACTTTATTGAAATGATTTTTCCACAACTCTGAATATACTGAAAGTAACTGAGTACTCATTATGTGGGTGTATTTTATGTTATACACATATACATTCACAAGGTGGTGATAAAAAGAAAGGGAGATTTTGGAAGCAAGAAAATGTGAGGGGGAAAAGGAGGACCTGAGGAAAAGGGAGGGAGGCAAACAGCGAGCACAAGCCAGATCAACATGAAATCAAATAGATTCCAAGTTTCACATATTACTGGATATATCGATGATAGTTCATAATTTTCAAAGGATAAGTGTTGAAAAAAGGAATAATTATACTTTGATGCACATACATGGAAACAAACTTCAAGACACCAATACACCTCTTCAATGAAAGAAATGGACAAATTGACATTTTTAGTTGGATAGTTTAACACTATAAAAATAAGGTTGTAGACCATATATGTGTCTATTGAATAGTCATAGATTTCAAGTAAAAGGAATGATACAGATTATGCTGGTGCCTATAACTGAAAGACATATAAAAAGTTATCTACAACTAGAATGAAAATGGGATGAAATATTTCAAATAAATTGGGTCAAAATATCAGAGGAGAAAAATAAATTGTTTAATGCTGAAAATAATACAAGAAACAGCATGTCAAATTGTGTTTAAAAGGTGGTGAGTGTTTAGAAGGAAATGGATGTCAATAAATGCTTTGAATGAGTACAAATAAAGTTTCAAGTCAAGTTTTTACTTCCACCATACACATAAAATAATCAAATTAATTACAGTGCAAGTAGACAGACAGAAGTCACAGTAGGTATTAAGACAGTTGGAGATTCCAGGGGATAGATATCTGATTAAATACTATTTTCTACTCTTTGCTCAAATCTCCCTAAGATTTTGGCTTCATGTGTTCAAGTACCTTAACAATTAACCCTCCAATTCATTCAGTTTTATATTTTTAACTGGGTGTCTTTTCTGCTTTTGTTTGTTTTCAAAAAAGTTGGAAGCAACTTGATTGCATTGAGAAATATATAAGTATGTAATTTCAAAATTTTATAGCCTCATGATTATTTAAGTAATGATAAAATCACTGATCTTAAGCCAAATTCTTTAAGAGGACTATTTTCAGACTACACAAAAGTAAAATACTTTTCATAAATTTCAGAAGCTGAAGTTCATCGATGTCTAAATGGCTAAACACTACATGAAGAAATGTCAATTTGAATTTATTGTTTCATGCCTGTAATTATTATTTGAAAGGAAAATAAAGTAACTTTCTGGGATGAAGAAATATGCCATTCTGAATGAAACTAACAGTCAGTTTTAAAATATTTATTTTCAGTTTTAGTTTTGACACCTGGTAGCAAAACATAGTTTGCTATTCATCTGAAAACTTTATAACTAATTTAGATTTACAGAATTTTACTTCAGCCTATTGAAAGTGTATTTCAAGATGCAAATGCAACACTGAATTCTAAATTAGTTATTAGTCTCTAAAGAAATCCCTTTAAATGAACAAAAAATTCTATAAGTAAACTTATTAATTAAGCATGAAACTATTGCATAATCTCTTAGAATCTATACTGTTCTAACACTTTGATATTTTTTAAATATTTAAGTTGTCATCATTTTTAAAACAATTGTAAACGAATAGTTCACCACCCACAAGACTCCAATCTTCCCAAACATGTAAATCTGTATAAAAATATACAGGAATTTCCTGAGTATCAAGGAAGCTTTCTTATAAAGGTATTTATCTTATTTTTATTTGAATAAGTATACTTATAAGATAAAAATTAAGATTATAATACCAAAGAGACCAAATATATTTTAATGGATATAATATTTCTGTAGTTCATTTCCTTAGGAGCAACATATACAGTCATTTTCCCAAAATATTTTACATGATAATCAAAATTTATTAAGAATTAAGTTAATATATGCAGGGAAATGTCCTTACATTGCCATGATAGTTTAATATTGAATAAACATTTAACTTAATAAAAGTCAAGAAAAAAGGAAAGTTAAAACTCCATTTGAAAATAACTCTTCTCAGAACAAATCTCCAAGGAGAATTAGATCGCTCCTTAATCCTTAAAGTATATCAGATTTAGGCCTAAATTAATAGAATTCCAGGGAAAGAAAGGCTATCGGTATCTGTTAAATGTCAATGTACAATATACATTATAACAGAGTCAAATGTCCTCCCTTCTTATCTCAATTTTTTATAATATGCCATCTAACAAAGTTTGTAGACCATAGTAAGTATTAAATGCCAGCTAGATTGGTATAAATATACATATTGAGTACAAAATAAATACGGTGTAAAACAAACAAACAAAGAAATGAATGAGTGAGAAAATTTCACCAAACCATCTCCCAAAGAATAATATCTGCTATTTTATATCCAAACATTGGCATGCTTTAGCAGCTTCACATTGCTGAAAAAAGTGAATTTTGGTAATGATACTGAGAAATGTACTGAAATACAGGTCTCCCCAATATATCCCGAATAGGCCTTTCAAGACAGTATCTTAGTATGTCCAGTACTTTCAGCTAAGCACAATAGAGGCCCTGTGAATTCACAGTAACTATTACCACTATCTTAACTGCCTAGAGAAATAAAGATTGAAGGGACTAACCTTATTTAGGGTTATCACCATACATAACTTTCTTATTAGAGAAATCTTTCTATATGGCAGGACAAATATCTAGTTACAAAGTATCTGGTTTAATTACTGAACCAGCCTCTTTTCTGGAAACCCAAGGCAACTATCATATCCCTTAATTCAGGGTAAACCCCTCAGTTTCGCCAGTCCTGCTACA
>NW_004567113.1:4818695-4830713 GCF_000260355.1 Condylura cristata
AAAAAAAACCCCTCAGTTTCTCTATATCCCACATAATAGTGACACTATCTGATACTTACCTATCTTCACATGTATTATGTCATGTAGCTTTATACCTTTCAGCTCCAGTTATGTTGACACCAATGACATGAGTTTATATTTTTTGGTCACTGACTAATATTCCATTGTGAAGCTTACAATCTACTTCTTGATAGCTTACTATAGAACTGAGGCATCCAGAGGGGTAGAAGATGGAGCTCAATGTTCTATGGTGTTGGTGATGGGGGAGATCCTAATGTTCCCTCAATTATAAATAAATAAATCTATTTTTAAAGTCCTAAATTTGGGGCCCTCCCTGGAGGCATAACTGGATAAAGCACAGCACTATGAAGCTCTCTGCAGCCTCTGAAGCTTGAGATAAATCCCTGCCAAGGTCTTAGCAGACCTCTCCTGACCCTCCTGCTGCTCCTCTCAGCAATGTATTTCAGTACATCTGGTTGTTCTGCACCCCACTCTGTCTCTGGTGAAATCTCTGTACCTCTGACTTGTTCCCCAGTTTTTGTATGCATAAATAAATAAATCTTAAAAATATATTTTTTAAAAATCCTCACTTTTTCCTATTTATTTACTTTAAGTTTTTCAGTCAGCTTCTCTACATGTATGAATTACATTTGCTCATTTTCACCTATTAATCTATCTGACTTTAATTTGATTGTTCAACCACCCCCAAAAGAACCCAGAAGTACAGGGGGAAATTTCCTCTTTGCCTGTATAAGATAGTATTATATGATACTTTGAAAAAAATAAGATTTTTATTGCTGTAATTTCTGCTAATATGTTTATATTCTTCAAGCTTTGGCAAAGAGATCCTTTGATGTTTCCACAAGTTCGACATTAACATGAAAAAAATTACACAACATTATGCTGAAATATGGAACAAAACCAATTGTAGGTTAATAATAACAGGAAAAGGAGCAGAATGAGAACATTCTCTTTGACAGATTATGGTAATAGTATAACTAATCACTAAATTGAAAAAAAAAGGAAAGTATCTATTACTTATTTGTTATTTTATTTTTTAAGAGATTTATTTTATTTAGTTATGCATACAAGAGCTGGAGTGTACAAGAGCTGGAGTGTACAAGAGCTGAAGTGTAGGCCAGAGTGTGGAAGTGAGATGATTCATCAGAGACAGAGTGGGTAGAACAAGTGGATCCACTGAAATACACTGAGGGGAACAGCAGGTAAGACAGGAGAGGTCTGCTGTGCCATGTGGGTCAACTTCCTGTCCATGTATTGAACTTGTGCTGCAGTGGTTGCTTATAGCCTCATAGTACTGAGACCTCACCTCTTGTGCTACCAGGGAGGCCCTATATGGGTTAGTTTAATCTTAAAATAACAAGTTTCTAATCTATAGGACCAAGCAGTGACAAAAGAGAATACTAATGAAACAAAGTGAAAAGTCAGGATATCAACATTTAGATTCAGTACCATATATATTCTTACAGTGCTAAACAGTGTGTATTCCTCCTAACTGAATTTTTAACGTTTGTGGAACTTAAATAAAGTGATAGGCCATCTGCCACAGGACCCTAAGGGATAACAATACTTATTTGGAAAATCTGTTCAGGGCTGGATTCACTGATTGCAGGGAGAAGATAAATACCATTACTGACTACTAACATATGATTGATTACACCACCCCAGCTAGCAGAGCCTCTCATTATTATAGCATACTTAATGCAAATGAAAAAAAATATTGTTTTCAAGTTTCTATATCGATTTGTATCATGATGCACAATGCCAACTTTATAGTTCCTTTAGAAGAAGGAAAAAATAAAAAAAGCACAAACTATGAGTGCAATAAGATTAAATAAATGTTTGCAACTCATTTGAAAATTAGTAACAAAATAATAGTTATATTAGCCAAGATAGACAGATGCATGTTTTCCATGTTCAATTAACATGAACATTGCACTTTGCAGGATTTGTTTCTTGTTACTTTTTACATTGTGTTAGCCTCCTAGCAAATTTAAGAAACCTATATATATATATATTTTTTCTGTTTCATCCAAACTAACATAGATCATAATTCATCAAATACAAATGTACATAGCTTGGTTGCAAGTTAAGTAAAAGTAGTGATAGTGAGTTTCTCTGAAGCATGTTTCAAAGAGAATGAGGTGGCCAAATTATAGACCGCTGACCACAGTTATATCAGGGGGTTGAAGCTTTTCTTAGGAATGAAAATACAACAACATACTTAATCTCTATGTATCAACCTAATTTAGGGGAAAATCATAATGAATATAAATAGAGTGAGCTGTGAACATGAGACTTTTCAGAGATTAGGTGATATTGATCTGTCCAAAAGAAATGACACCTTTGCTCAAGGACTTGTAAGGAGACCTGTTTGTAAAATAGAATAGGGTTTAGCAATGTTCAAGTTGAATTTACTAGTGATTATGATAGTTTTCAACAATAAACCCAAGCATGAAAGTGGAGAAACACAATGAAGTCTCTTAAACATCAGACTTTTATTAAGTGATTTGCTGTTTCAGTTGTTTTGCTTGTGTGCCTGTTTGCTGTTTTTGTTTGTCTTTTTCCAAATAAGCACCTATGGAATATTTATTTAAGTATAGTAATTACCTTCTAATATTTTAAGAAATAAAATACAATGATCCATTCCAAAAAATGAGTCACAATGTTAATGAAAAAGTTAGTAAAATAACTTTTTATTCTTTCCACAAGATTCATCACCAGTTGAATACATACTAATTCACTGGTCAAATAGCATAGCATGAAAGGGTAATTTTTTGCAGTGTATTGACTGAGAAAGTAGATGAATAACTATTGGTGTTCTGGGAAACTCTACCTGGGCTCATCATTTCAAGATTCAGTGTAATTTTAGAAGTTAAATTGGGTATAAAATAAAATAAAATAATTGAGAGGTCTCTTCTCCAATCTTATCAAATAATAGAAAGGAATGAACATTTCCATCTAGCAACTATGAATATTAATTGGTTTGATTAATCTATATGACTCTGAGAAGTCAAGAAATAATTTTTTCCCCAGCCAGCTCTACTGAATAACAAGTACAATGTCTCATTTGTTTTGCAACAGGGAATCAGTGGTCTCTTCCCCGGTAGAAGTTAGATGAAATGTTAAAAAAAAAAAAAAAAATTAATGGAGACAATAAGGAAAAAACAAAAACTACTTTGATAACCAGCTCATTTTAAGACTAGAATGCTCATATGATTAAACAGAAAGATTTTAAATGTCTATAGGAATTATTAAAAATTTAATTAAAAAAAGCTTTAGACTGGAACCATTTTTTAAAATCCCATTACTACCACATAATATTTATGTAATATTTGGTGAACAGCATAAGTTCTTTGAAACTTAGATTCCTTGAAGAAAAATATAAATGAAAATATCTAATTTGAAAAGTTGTCATGAATGTCTCCTAAATTCCCCTTACGCTTTCTCTCTGTAGCAATGTTTAGTCATCAGGATGGAATTTCAATTTGACTGAAAATTGAAAGGTAGTAGACAAATTTGAAAGTACAAAAACTTTATTGAACCATACATATTGTTGGTGGGGTTTTCAGAAAAACATTTTATAAGAAATACATTTACAAAATATATGGACCTAGAGCTTGAGAGCCCAAAACATATTTGCAAGATGTTTCCAGTGTTTTTGCCCATGAAAAAAAATGAATTGTAGTGCATGGGAAACAACTTGACATTATTTGCTAAGTAATCACTTTTATCTTTCTACATACAGAGGCACATCATTTACTATACTCTCAATCTCTCAGGACTTCATAGAATAATATTTAGGGTTCAACAAAATGATATTATAACATTTATCAATGAATCTTGATGTCCTGTGATCACTATAGTGCCATTATTGTCATTTGTCAAACTCTGTGTTAAGAGTATTAGATACTATCTAATGATTAATTTTTAATAGGAACTAAATATAATAAACAAGTTATTATATTTACAGTATAAATAGTACAACTGAGGACAATTATATTTTATTCTCATAACATTAATGATATTATTATTAATAGTGTTATCAAAGATTTATTTATTTATGCATACAAGAATTGGGGTCTAGGCCAGGAGTGTGGGTGTTGAGAGGATTCACAAGAGACAGAGTGGGTGAGACAGGTGAGGTCTCTTGCACCCTGTGGGTCAGTATCCCGTCCTGGGATAGAACTAATGCTGCAATGACTGGGAACAGTGTCATCGTGCTGAGACTTAACCCCTTGTGCCACCAGGGAGGCCCCTGCTTACTAATTTTTATAGGCAGGATTGATAAAGCCAATCTCACTGAATGCTGAATGTGAAAATCGAATTCTTACCCTAAAAGCATTTTTTTTCCATGAAATAAAAATACTATTATAGAGCTCAACATTTATTATCTATCAATAAATAAGACAGTATTTTTATTCATAAATAATATATAAGACTGGATACTAGGTCTTATTAAGGAAAAATCTGTGCTTTCTTGTTATTCAGTCATGACTGATCTGGATATGCTCGTTTTCCTTCCCAGTTCTGACTGGCAGGTTGTAATGGGACAATTTATTTAACAAGGCTTTCATATTGTAAAATTAAAATACTTCAACATTTATTTTTTACAAAAATCAAAGATATTCTCAAGGAAATTGACAAGTTGATGGAATTTTAAATCTTTTTTTTTCTAAAACAAAAATCTATTCTTATTAATCAATCTGTATAGGCTTAATCTTTTGATCCTCATGTTAAGGGACAGATAAAAAGCTCTAGAAATAACATTAAAAATAGAATGAAAACAAGCTACTGGGAGGAATTCACTTTGTTTATAAGGAAAACTGTACTTTTTAAAAAGATGGTCCCAGGTGCAAGTAGTGTGTGCTATGGAAAAGACTAAAATATACTAAAAGGAAAAGACACTCTCCATTTACTTTATGAATATTTTATTCACATAAAACCCTTTAAAATTTTTTAAAGTGAATGATTTAATAGCTTTCTTTCAGTAAGTTGAAAGTTTACTTTGTGTTCTCTTTCCTATTAGAAATTTAAGGATCTGAGAAATGCAGTCTATACATAGGAAAACAGAAACCACTTTTGTAAAATTACTTCTGCATGGAAGTGTTGGGGTATAGGCCAGAGGTGCAAGGTGGAGGGTGAGCCTTAGAGGTGCTACACACCAAGGCTCAATCCCTAGGCCACCAGGGAGGCCCAGGAAACACTTTTACAATAAGGTTTAGATGGCTTTACCTCATTTATAATGATCCAGTGACAGTCAAAAGCAACCAAATTAGTCTCCACAACCTAGAATAGAAACAAACCAGGTATCAGTAGGCATAATGATAAAAAACAAAACAAAACAAAAACAAAAACTAAATGGCTATGCTTCTAAAATAGCAAACATGTATCATGTTATAAAGGGCATTGTTACTCAGCTGAAAATGAAAAACTTCACAAAACAGGGTAGAAGGTTGTGTGTTTGGTGGATAAATACATCAGAGACTTGTTAATTAAGTTTGTTTAAGAAGTGAATGAAAATTTAATTCAATAAAGTCTGGTAAAACAAGTTTTAACTAAAATGTAATACTGCAAGGTGAATTAGGAGAGTAGAGTTCAAATCATATCCTGTATTACGATTAATCTTTATCGCTTTCTATTATTGACTTAAAACCTATTTAAGGACATTTCCTTCCAAAACACATGTCTGACTTAAATTTACATCTTATGTTGTGTCCTTGTTAACTACAGAGTTGACAAAATAATATGCTCTATGTTCTGAAAAACTTTGTGCATGCATATTCTAAGGAGATCTAATTCTAGTACACTTACCCAAATTTAAAGCATAAAAACAAAAAATTAACATTAAGTGATGAATGGGTGATTTCAGTGATTTTTCAATTGCCAATAACATAAACAGAAATGAAACTTACATAAAAAGAAAAGCATGCTCTATATATAGATAACAAATATAACTAACCTTGGATGATTTTATTTTTTTTTTATTTATGTATACAAGAACTAGAGTGCAGGACAGAGGTATGTGGGGGATTTTGTAGTAACCAACAGCACTTATGAAATAAGTAGGTAGAAGGTAAGAGTTACAACTGTATCTTACTGATAATTCATCTAGACCATAAAACTTCATCTTTCATACTCTGCTTAGAAATAAACTTTCAAGGAAAAGTGTGAGATACTCAGAGATACTCTGTACATGATTTTACTCACTTTACTGCCCTTTTTTCTTGGGGTCATCCAGGATATAATCTTTAACTCCTGTCCTTAGTTTGTACGTATGGATACTAACACATTAAACACTTAGGAGTATGAAATTGAAACAAGAAAACATTAATAGCACATTAATGTAGGGAAAGAAATATCTCATTCACCACACTGAATCAAGATCATGGAACAAATGATACTACCTTGATCCCTGGTATGATGCTGTGGTAATTCTGAAATAAGTTCTGTTATATTAAGAATGCTTGTGGGGCTCCTCACTAGAGTCGTATAGACTATGTTTCTGAATGCATTGTAATTTGATTAATGTCAGCTGTTCACCTTTATCTAACCCCCCCAAAAATTACAAGTGTAATTTTAAACTCAGTTACTTTATACAGGCATAGTTTCAAAACCATGTGATAACTGTTGGCTTCTTCATGAATATTGAATATTCAGAATATTTTATGACTCCATTTTTATTTGAGGACAGAAAGAATTATACCAGAAAGTTCCTTACGAATGAATGTCTCATCCCTTTAATTATATATCAGAATATACATGTATGCACGACTAAAATTTATTTATTACCATAACACTATATATATATATATATATATATATATATAAGATTTATTTATTTATTCATACAGAACTGGGGTACAGGCCAGAGATGTGGAGGGTGAGAAGATTCACCAGGGACGAATGGGGAGCCCAGGGACAAACTGGGGAGCAGAACAGGCAGATCAACAAAGTACACTGCTGAGGGGAGCAGCGGGCAGGTCAGGAGAGGTCTGCCACGCCATGTGGTCACCTCCAGGGCAGGTGGTGATCGAACTCATGCGAAAGTGGCTTAAGCTTCTTAGTGCAGTGCTTTCACCTGCTGCGCCACCAGGGAGGGCCACCATAACACTATATTTTAAGGGAGTCATGAAACTTTTTTCTCTATTGTGCAAAGAAAGTTAATGTTTCCATTCATTCTGATTAACTATCCACTAAAAAGAATATAATTTTCTTAGGTCTAGGTTAACCTGGTCCTGCATAAGGGCTGGTATGAATTTTCTGATTTTTGTAATTGAATGTTACTAAAAGTGAAAAATGTGAAAAGATCACTAATTAATACTATAAGTGATATTTCTAATGGAAGTAGCATTTAGTAAAGGGAATAAAAAGGTGACAATAAGTTCAATAGCTTAGACCTGAAAACCCCAGTAGGTTCAGAGTTCCTCATTTAAATGACTAGTATAGGTTTGGTGGTAAATGATATAAATAAATAACCAGAAAAGTAAAATTATAGTTATTTTATATTTTATAACTATTTTATAGTTATAAAATTAGAGTTAAAAGAAAAGATAAAATGGAATGGAATTTTTTCACATATCTAATAATGTTAATATAGAATTAATATTCTTGAGACATGTTACATAAAAATGAATTCTAAAACAATTGTATAAATAGAAAATTCAACCATTATATACCCCAATCAATTAATTCAATAACTTTAATATCCTTATCTAATTCTAACCTCTTTATTCTTGGAAACTTCAGTTTAAGTAATGCTCTAGTAGTGGCATTTCTAACCAACAAACTGAATTACTTTTAGATAAAAGATAAAGAATCCACTATAGACATCTTAGAATTTGTGAAATCTTTAGTTACTCCCATTGTATATTAGAGCCAAAAAACAAAATGGAAAATTATTTCCTGTCTCCTTTTTCTTTACATAGCACATCTTCAGGAGTAAACATAATTGAAGCCAATGAAAGAGATTAAGCGATTTGAAAATCCTTTTTTTACAGTGGCAAATTGTTTCATATCTAAGAATGTCATTGTTAAAATTTTTGAACACATTCCTTAGATCTTTACAACTGTCTAGCATTTGTAAGTTAGTCTACAAATTACTCATTGCAATTTTTAACCTAAAATTAAAAAAAATAAATTCTATGAAAAACTGAACATTCAAAATAATATTTATTATTGCCAATATAATAAGAAACACTGCCTAAAAGATCACATCACAATTAAAGCAACAACAACAATAATAATAAAGCTTCTCTGCAAAAAAAAAAAAAAAAAAAAAGGGAAAAAACAATAAACTATCCAATTGAAACCACAACACAGTGCAGCCCACCTTGTAGTCACAGATAACCATGTCCTAGCACACTTGCAGGGAACCCTAAATTGTCAAACCTGCCCCTATGGAGGGGCACCCGATATCCTGTCCTCTGGCCTCATGTAGGCTGGCTCTAGTTATCGCTGCTCAGAGCTTCTTGCCCACCAACCTGCCCTGACTGACAGCAATCTGGAGTAGGCAGGGGCGGGGCTTTTTCCTTACACAGCTCCCATCCATACACAGGCTTGTAAATGAACTTTCAGGTTTGAGCTCTCCAGTCTTCATTAAAACAATGAGTTAATTATGTGGATTAAAAATAGAAACAAGCTGATTAGTGCTAACTGGCTCAAGCAAAGGCTTCGGTTTGAAAGGTGGTGCACCCAGGTGTGGGTCCCTAAAGAGGATATAAGCAAAACAAGAGCCAGCTTGATTCACCCAAAGACAGAAGGACTCAGCAGCCGGACTCAGAAGAGAGAAGAATTCAGGAGACTGTCTGTAGAAAAAGCATTCGGCAGACAGCCTCGGTGGGATTAAGCAGATTTCCACAGATTTCTAGACTTCCAAGCCTCCAGCACTCCAGAGAGAGCCTGCTACAGCACCTGTCTCTGATCTTACCTCTATCTTAGACTGCAAAGGAGCACCAGTGGCCGTGGCAGTTCACAAGAGCTGAAAACTCTGACACCACTCTAACTGGTATTGACTATTTGTTTTTAGTTTTATTTTATTTATTTAGGCATATAAAAGCTGAGGTGTAGGCCAGAGGTCTGGGATGGGGGAGGGGTGAGAGGATTCACCAGAGACAGCCAGCGTGGATAGCTGAACAATCAGAGCTACTGAAATACACTGCTGAGAGAAGCAGATGGCGAGTTAGGAGAGGTCTGCTGGGCCATGTGGGTCACCTCCCTATCCTGGGGATCGAACTTCATAATCTGAGACTTAACCCCTTGTGCCACCAGGGAAGCCCCAGTTCTGACACTATTGGCCAGTGTAAAAGACCACTGCTGACCAGTGCTGGCACTGTGCCTGTTCATCTTTGAGAGCTGTCCACTCCCTCTGATTTGCTAGCACTGCTTCCTGGTGCTGTGGAACTGTTGCAGTCTGTTCAGTCTGTTTCAGCTTCTGGCGTTGGCCAGCCCAGCCTTCAGGCTACCGCTGTGGGTACCTGCAGTGTCTCCTCAGTAGCCTCACCTGTGAGCAACCCTACCTGCCACCATAAGTCGGACTCTGGGACATTGTTGGTCAGTGCACTATTGGTTCCAGGCGCTCATTGATGGAACAGTGCCATCTAGTCTGAGTGACCTTTGTTTGGGACTTTTGGACAATGTGGACACTAGTGGGGATGTGGTAGCTTGCTACATGTGGCCTATTTCCTCTACCCATCTCCTGTTTGCTAAATAAACTCCATTTCATTCTTGTTGGAACTTTAGCGTTCGTTGTGCCCTGCATGAGTGCATGGGTGGGAACCCAGAGAGAGTGATCTGTCCCCATTTGGCACAGTCCCTTACACTGTTTTCAGTACTCTTTAGGCACTGTTTTATAGTGAGGACTCTAATGATTTTAGTTATGGGAATAAAAGGAAGAAAAGAAGAGCGATATGTTTCTCCTCTCTTATCCCACATTTTTTTTTCTCATTACTACACACACTTCATATAATGTACATCATTTGTACACTATAATAGAAAAATCATTGTGTTCATATTTATATAGAGTGCTGTCTTATAACTATACAGCAATATAGTCATAACAAATGTGACTACCCACCACCTAAGAAGTTGAGCCTGCTCTAAGCGATTGAGCAAAAATAAATAGGTGAGGGTCGGGGGAAGAAATCAATTCCTGTCAGCAAGACAAGTGATGAGTAAGGACCAACCATCTGTCACTGGCAGGAACTTTAGAACTTCTGAATCTTTAGGAAAGTCCAACAATTTATCACCATGTCTTCCATACTTCCTTCTCAAATCTGTAAATGTGCTAAATATAAGACAACCCAAAGCAAAGGAGCTGCCAGAGCACGTATCTCTTTGGTAATAAATGTGGAATGGTTCCACACACACAGAGGGCTGTTTAATCATCCAAACAATAACAAGCAGCATGCTGCTTTCCACTCAACCTGTGGCTTAGCTAAATTAAGTTTGTTCCCTTTGCAGGATGTACTAAATGTCACACATTTAGGCAAAGGGTTCCAATGCTTTGGGCACCTATTGCAGCAAAGATAGCAGGTGCTTTCTTTCCTAGTCCTGCAAATTCCTAATTGTCAGGTGGACATTTGTGAGAGGAATGCTTGAGGAGGAACACCAACAGTTCTTCTGGCCAGAAGATATTGAATAATTAGTATTCCATATCTATCTCTTTATCCATAGCAATACATATCCTGCACCAGCAATTCTAGAACAGTATAGTGTGGAAAACTACTTCCACCAAAATTAGTAAATATTTTGTAGCCAAATCATTTCATAAATGCTAAGTTAAGCAATGTTAGGAGAACTTTACTACTATTACTCAAAATTTTTTACATGTCAGCACAATATAGAAAAATAACACAAGAGCCATGTAAATATGAATATCATTACATATTTCATATTTTGTGTTGATATTTATACATTATATATAATAATTATACATTATACATTTTAGTATTTGGAGACATACAACTTCAGATTTATGAGTATAAGCTCTAAAGTTAGAGTTAATGCCTCTATTTTCTCACAGGTTGTCTTTGCACAAATTACTGATCCTGTAAGTCTTAATTTTCTCATTTTTCATTAGGTTTTAATCACAGTGCCCATATAACAGTCATGATCAGCATTACCTGAGATAATGCACATGGTAAACTCTCAACAAATACAACAACTTGTGTTTTAATTAATGTACTTTATGAAGGAACTCTGGATGATATTTGGTATATATCATATTCCAAATTAATTTTTGGAATATACCATATTCCAAATTAATTTTTGGAATATATCATATTCCAAATTAATTTTTGGAATATATCATATTCCAAATTAATTTGGCTACAGCATTTTTCCCACTACAATCCTTATGAGAGCATTCTTGGGAGATGTACATTTGAATCAATTTTATCCTAGCCACACACTTAAAAATTCTAAAATTTTATTAATCCACCACAAGGAATTTTATTATCTTATCATTATGGCTTCACAATAATCCTACAGAGAGAGTACAACTAATAGGGCATTTTTCACAGAATTAAAGCCAACTCTTAAAAAAAAAAAAGTTGAGTCACTATTTTTTTTTATTTATTACAAAGTTTATTTGTACATCATTTTGCACATTTTTTTTTTCCATCTCGATTGTAATACCCACAGGTTTCCCATCACCAAATCACCCCTGTGCCACCACCATAGTCCCGTGCATTTCCCTCCCTCCCCCCTCCCCGTTTTTGATCCCATTCCCCACTCCACTCCCACAGAATGTCTCTGGTATATGGTTGTTCATTATTTCCATCTCGATTGTAATACCCACAGGTTTCCCATCACCAAATCACCCCTGTGCCACCACCATAGTCCCATGCATTTCCCTCCCTCCCCCCTCCCCGTTTTTGATCCCATTTCCCACTCCACCCCCACAGAATGTCTCTGGTCTATGGTTAACCAAGTACTTTTAATGTTTTTTTTTTAAATTTTTGATTTCAGAAATGTTTTGTTATAGGTATTAAAAGGTAT
>NW_004567113.1:4831483-4846398 GCF_000260355.1 Condylura cristata
CATGTAGCTTCCCAGTTTTCCCAGCACCACTTGCTGAACAAATTTTCTTTGTTCCATTGTATCTTCTTTGCTCCTTTGTCAAAAGTTAGGTGTCCATAAACTTTATATGAGTCACTATTTTTTATAGAACTAAAATACATATGTAATAGTTCTGACTAAATAGTGATGCTTGTTCTTTCTTTTTCATCTATTTTACTATTTTTATTAAACAAGATAAAAGCAAAACAAACCACTATTGTTCTTCAATAAAGAAAATGAGTAAAGTAAATTAATAGTTTCTAAGTTTTTTTTTTCAAAAGAGATATAAGTATCTGCAGTAAAAAGTCTAGATCCAGATACCTGAGTGTCATTGATGGCTAAAGTATACAACTTTAGAGTGTTGCTAAATTTTTCCATGCAATTGCATAATGTATACCTCTGCTATGTGGTGATAATACAAAGTTTCAGTCTTAAAGTAAATGCAGCATGATCTGGAATCCATTTCCTTTGCTTATTGTTTTATTTTCATTTGTTTCCATTTTTCTTCTCATTAGAAGAACTGAATTCACAGTGTAAGGAGACTGGAATATTACTTATATGGATTACATTTTTAAATCCCAAATAAATCCAGCAGATGGCATCAGTAATCCCTTTCCTGATGCAGGGCAGTGTGGGGATATTATAAAAGAACTGTCTTATTTGCATTTCCCCTAGAGCTCTGCATGGATCCCCAAATCTCTTTTGTTCTTATCCCAACAGCCACTGTCTGCCATCCCATTCTGTGCCTTTTGCTTTAGAATCTCTGCACTGATCTTCCAGCTGGAATACCTCAAGTATGTTTTCATCCAAATCCTTTCGCCATTACTGCCAAAGTTATTCATAAACAGATATGCTACAATTTTTGTTACTGGTGTGCAGTTGGGTCTTCCCACATCCCCTGGGAGATGGAAATATGCCACTGTTGAGAGCTGGCCAATCAGATGCTACTTGTACTTTTCCCAGCGTGTAGAGAGGGGTGATATTATATACACAGAGAGCATCGACATTGGTTACATGGCAATGTTCTTGATGGAGCAAATTACTTGAGCAACTATTTGAACAATGATTAAAAGTGAATTCATAATTTCAACAATGTGTGTGTGAGATAATGACAATAATAAAGACTTGTCAATTATTTTTAGTGCAGGATACCAATCTGTTACTGCTTAAATTTCTCGTGAGTTTCTGCTTATGTTGGGGTAATTTTAGTTATTTGTTGTGGTATTTTCAGGAACCTAATGCCAAAACAATAACATTGGTCTCTGTTGAAGAATTATTAAATCCTCACTTTCTCTGTTTTGCCATAATCCAATATGCTAGTTTTTGGTATGACAAGGGAGTTAATTAAAATGCTCATTTTATTTTTAATAATTTCTGTTGGAAGAGCATATTGATTCTTAGATATAAATGGATAACGAGTAAATATGAATTTCTACTTGGATTTTGATCAGGCTTAAAATGTTAATTGGAAGGTACTTTAGCAATTATTGAGCTTTATGAAATAAGGCTTTCTTGCTATCTTGAAGAAAATTAAAAAAAAAATTCTTATAGATCAGTCTATTTGTCAACCTAAATGCAATGTACAGGTTCTTTACAACAATGAGCCTTCATACTATTAATTTGTTCCTTTTGATTGCTTTTCTAGTTTTCCTCTTTGACAAAGATTTTCTCAAAATTCAGACTGAAGCAAATGTCAGATCCTTTTCCATCTCTGCTTCTTTAAACCCAAGAAGTATTATCTCCACACTCTGAACACACCTATATTACAACTTAATTAAATGTTGTTCAGCTAAGTAACTGACGCTGAAGGCCATGGAGTGTTATTCCTTTTGCTTCAGCCAGATTGGATTTCTCGCTGGTCCTCCAGTTAAGCTCTAGCTTTGTCTTCTCCTTTCTCTATGGATTGCTCTTCCCACAGAGATGCTCTCCCTCCTCCAGGTCTCTGTGTAAAAGTTGCTTCATCAAGCCAGACTGCTATGATCGTCAAATCATTCTCCCACTACACACTTATCCCTCATGAAATAAGCACATAGCCACACATATAATTACTGTGTCTTTCTGCACAACAGGATACAAGGCTCACAGAAGTAACAATTGTGTTTTATTCACAGTATATATCCTAGAATAATCAGTGACCTATATGGTGTCTGAGTAAAATATGTTTGCAGGTGCATGGCAGATTTTCATGTTGTATGGAGACATTCAAACTCACACTTCTACATATGTACATTTCTCAGTGCAGTGCTTTAACCCACCACTGGGGTGGGCCCATATGTACATTTCTCTTTTTCACTTATGACTAAACATTTAGGTAAGGTATATAAAGAGGAAGTCATTGGATGGAATTTTATTTCTTTTTAAATATTTATTTATTTATATATTTATTTGTCTAGTAGAAAAACAGGAGTATAGGCCAGAGGTATGGCAGATAGATGAGAGGATTTAGCAGAGACAAGAGCAACAGAACAGGAAGATCTACTGAAATACACTGCTGAAGGGAACAGCAGAACAAACAAGAGAGCTCTGCTGTGCCATATGTGGGTTATCTGCCTGGCCTCGAGTCAAACTCAGGCTGTGGTCAAGATAATACTGAGACTTGACATGTAGGCCACCAGGAAGTCCCTGGATGGAATAGTTTCTAAAAATTAAATAAGTGGGCCCTCTTTGATGGCACAACAGGTTAAAGCACAGCACTATGAAGCAGACTGCAGCCACTGAAGCACAAGTTCCAGTTTGATCTCCAGCCAGGGGGGTGACCCACATGCCATGGCAGACCTATCCTGACCCACCCACTGTTCCCCTCAGCAGTATATGACAGTACATCTGCCTATTCTGCTCCCATTCTGTTTCTGGTGAATGCTCTCACCCGTGGGCCTACACCCCATTTATTGTTGCATAAATTATTTTTTTTTCTTCAAAAAATGCAAAGTACAAAAAAATGCAAAATAAAATAATTTACCTCATGACTATGTGTTAATAGAAAGAGAACATAAGTCTATGTGTTAATAGAAAGAGAACATGAATTTGGAAAAACAGGGTTTGAGCTCATGTGCCAGAACTTATAGACAATCACATATGTTACTTATCTGAGTCTAGTTTCTTTATTGTCTAAAGAATGTACCCTCCCTCATCAGTTTATGGAAAGGAATATGGATGACTGTATCTGAAACTTCTATACAATAAGCGGTCAGAACACTACCATTTCCTCTGCCTGTCCTCATTCAGGTTACTGCAATAATTTTCACAGGACCATGAATAAATATAATTAATTGACTCAGTAAAAGTTCACTGATTATTTACAGAATATCAACAATGACAACAAAAATTAATATTCATTGAATGCTTACGATATGTGAGGCATTGTTATACATATATATATATATATATACATATATATGTAAATCTTCCTTATATAAGTTATAATTGTATCCACCTTATATATGAAGAAAGTGAAGACTAAGAAAGTTAATTTACTCAAATTATAAAGCAACATGTAGAAACCAGGAACAAAAACTTATAAACATTCTTGCTATACAATGTTCTCATAGTCTTCTTTCTGCATGTTTTTGAACCATTAAGCTTTCTTCTAAATTAAAACAATTACAGCTAAAATAACTCTTGTAGATGTTGTGTGATCTATATTGTAGGTTTATATACTTGAATTCTACTATGTAACATTTTAAAAATATTTATTTTTAAAAATTTATTTATTTATGCTTACAGAACTGGGGTATAGACCAGAGGTGTGGTGGGTGAGAAGATTCACCTGAGACAGAGTAGGGAGTAGAACAAGCAGATCTACTGAAGTACACTGCTGAGGGTTGCAGTGGGTGGATCAGGAGAGGTCTCCCACGCCATGTGGTCACCTCCATGGTGGGGAATCAAACTGGTGCTGCAGTGGCTTCAGAGAGCTTCATAATATAGTGATTTAACCTGTTGACCACCAGGGAGAGCCCAATTTATTCTTTTAATTGTGGTAATTCTCTCCATGAGGTATCACAACTTCTGTGCAACTAATTTGCATCTACTATACAGATTTTTAAAAAAGATGTATTTATCTATGCATACAGAACTGGGGTACAGGCCAGAAGTTCAGGGGCAGTGAGAGGATTCACCAGAGACAGAATGGGGAAGCAGAACAGGTAGATTGACGAAGTACAATGCTGAAGGGGAGCAGTGGGTGAGTCAGGAGAGATCTGCTGCACCATGTGGGTCACCTCCAGGGATGGGGATTGTACTCACATTGAAGCCGCTGCCGCTGGCTTGCAGTGCTAAATCCTCACCCACTGCTTTACCAGCGAGGACACTTACTATGCAGAGTTAAGTGAAACATAGAAAAAATCGAGAATTCCTCTATCATTATCTATCATGATAGTCCTGGACCATTTGTCCTGAAGCACTATAAACAACTTCCTTTTCCTTTATTGAGTTTCAGTGCTCAGATTCTTTTCAGACTCTGAAAGAATCTGCTATACAGGTAAACTGATCAAACTTGTATATAAATTATGAAGCTGATGCTTATCTTGCTTTCTCACTATAACAAAATTTTCAGTGGTCACTACAGGCTAAAGGTCCAAAAGATTCAGAAGAGAAAACTGACAACAATTTAGGTATTGTGACAATAAGCAATAACATAATTAAACATCTAGTTTCTTCAATTTGTAATTTAATGAGTTTACTACTGTTCTCTTTGGGTAATTTGACCATATTCAGGGTTTTCAATGGCTCATCATTGACGAAGCCACTATGGAAGCTAATTACTACCCATTAAAAAGCATTCTCAGTTCAATACATCTGTTACCCCTGAGCTTTCCCAGTATCCCACAGTGACTCTGCTTGCTACAATATTGAGAGGCACAAAATGCTGATGAATCCAGAATTAAAATAGTTCGTAAGGAGAAAAAGTCCTTAAAAGGTCTTATTAATTTTGATGCACAAGGCGTCCAAAAGAATGGGAAATGTGAACTTCCATGAATGTAATTTTAAACAACTTGAACTTTTTACAGAACCAAAAGAAGAAAGTAAAGTGTTCTGGGATTTCTGAATTGCTTTCTTAGTTTCTTCCATAAAAAGTATACCCTGTGGCCTCGTGAAAAAAGAAGTGTTTTTTATTGGTGTTGGAATTGACAGCACGGTCACTTTCCAGAATTCCAGCAATCGACTCTCCTGTCTGAGCTGTTTCACGATGGTAAAATATAAACTCTTTTCCTTACCACTGACAAAACACCTTATGGTGTAAGAACTGTGTTTAGTAACAAAATGTCAGTTGAAACTGAGGCACCAACTGTTATCTGCTCAAACAAAATGTCATTTGCAGAACAGAATTACAGAATTTGACAAAAGAACCTATGCTACAATGGCATAAGACAAAAATATTCCAAATGATCTGACATATTTTAATTTTCCTTGATATTAAATCTTTTTATATTGTATATAACATTGTGTTTGCCTGCATGCTTACTGTCTGTCATTGCTTATAATTGCATCATTTTTAAAAATGATTAGTTACCTTGAATGTCATGTACATGTCTCAGAAGACACAGTTCTACCTTTCTTAGAAATGGATCAAAAACTGTTTAGTTTAGCTTCACTTCAAATTCATGACTTAGAAAGCCTACTAGAAATTTAACTTGCAATTCTAATTAGCATTTCTTCTGTCTAGTCAGTTTTGCTCCTGCCCCATTCTCTGAAGCAGCAACTCTCAACTTCAACCAACTTCAGTGGCCCATTTATCTCACAACTTAATGAATAACTTTTTGCTGTTTATATAACTAATGAGGGCTCTCTCTCTGTTGACTCAGTGGGTTAAAATTCAGCACTATGAAGCTATCCACAGACACTGAAGTATGAGTTCGAACCCCTCCGGGGAGGTGACCCACATGGCATGGCAGAACTACTGACCTGCCTGCTGCTCCCCTCAGCAGTGTATTTCAATGCATCTTCCTATTCTGCTCCACACACTGTTTCTGTTGAATCCTCACATCCCCATACCTCCAGCTTGTACCCCAGTTCTCTCGTATGCATAAATAAAAAAATAAAAATAAATAATAAAAAATAATCATCAGGAAGGAATGATTTCAAGATCTCAAATTTTTGCACTCTGAAATCAAAGAAAAGCAAAACAAAGCAATCCTTATCTGAATTATAACAGTTAAAAATTTAGGGGTGTGTACTACCAATAAGAAACAAAGATAAAATAGCATAGTGCCTTTCATTATTTACCATCATCACAGCCCTATGAAAGTTGTTAATCATTCCCCTATTTTACAAATGAATAAACAACATCTTAATAACTTCCTTCTTTCTTTGCTCTACAAAAGGCCAGATCATTTCAGAAGAGCTCCAGGACTTATAGGTTCTTCCTCGGTGGATCTGCAGCATAAATAATCTAGGGAACTCTAGATTCCCTCCCATGTAACATATGACTGCTGAAGTGATCATCATAGACAATCATCTCAAATATTGTCTATAATTGCTTTGCTCTTTTTCATAGCTCCCATTCACATCTCAGTCAGGAATAAGGTTATCATGGTTTTCATTTGCATTTCCCTGAGGCTAAGTTTTATGGATGATGAGAATGTGTTTTTTAGATAAGTGACTATTTAGCATGTCTGCCTATTTTAATGGTATCATTTCTGGTATTTCCACTGTATTGTATGAGTTCTTTGTGGATCCTGACTGTTGACCCCTTGGCAAATGTCTGGTGTGTGATTGTTCTTCAATAGTTGTCTTTATGTTTTAGTGATACCTTCATATTCTGTGCAGAAGTTTTTATAATTTGATATTATCCAAATTATTTATATTCCCTTTTGTTTCTCTTGTTTTGGAAACTATTCCTTAAAGATATTCCAGAAGCCTATGTCTGGAGTGTGTGTGTGTGTTTTGTTTTGTTTGTTTTATGTAACTTTTATATCCAAATCTTGTACATTTTGAATTAATATTTTTGTTTGGTTTGAGATCGTGGGATAGGTTCATTCAATTGTTCAATTTTCCCAACATAACTTATTGAAGAGACTTCTGTTCTCAAACATGGGCTGTTAACTCTTTTGTCATCAAATAACTGTCCATAATTCTAGCTTTATTTCTAGACTCTCAATTCTGTCTCATTGGATTGTGTGTCTGGCTTTGTTTCAGTACCGTGCTGGTTTTTATTATAACAGTTTTATAGCGTATTTTTAAGTGTAAGGGTGGGATACCTCCATTTGCACCCCCCCCCCATGTTTGCTTGTGTGTTTTTTTAGAAATTATTTGATTTTTTTTTCAGGAAATATTGCATTTCCTAGTGAATGTCAATAATGTTTGCTCTATTTCCTTGCAGATGTTATTTAAAATACATAGGAATTACAATGAATATGTACATGGTTTTGGGTAAAATTGCCACTTAAAGGGTATAAATTCTTTTCAAGAGTTTGTATGTAGGATTATTGTTCTTATTTCTTCCTCTTCTTGATCATTTATATACATATAGAAGGCAACTAAATTTAAATTTTGCTTGTAATGTGTAACCTCACTGTACATACTTTGTTTCAATTAGTTCTTAGTGGAGTCTTCAGGGTTTTCTATGCATATCATCAAATCATCTGCAAATAGTGAATTTTACTTATTTCTAAATTTGATATCCATTATATATTTCTCTTGCCTACTTAATCTACAAATGACTTCCAATACTCTGTTAAGTAGTAATGGCAAAGTGAATGTCCTTGTTTCTTGTTTTATAGTAAATCTTACAGGAAAATATTTCAGTTTTTCACCTCTGAGAATAATGTTAACTGTGGATTTGTCATATATGACTTCATTACATTGAGTTATATTCCCTCAACTCCAATTTCTTGAGAATTTTTTTCATCATAAATGGACTTGAACTTTATCGAATGTTTTCTATGTATTGTTGATATGATCATATGGTTTAGACTTTCCTTTTGTTGTCATGTTGAATTATATTGACTTGATTTTGATGTAATATCCCCAAGCATGGGATAAATCCCACTTGGCCAAGGTGCATAGTCTTTTTAATGTATGATTGAATTTGGTTTGCTAAGGTTTTATTGAGGATTTTTGTATCTATCTTCATCAGAAATATTGGTGTGTACTTTTCCTCTTCTGGTGTGTTTTTGATTTTGGTATCAGTATAGTACTAACCTCAAATGCTTTTAGAAACCATCCCTATTAATTTTTAGTAGAGTTTGAGCAAGATAGGTGTTAGTTTATCTTTGAAGGCTTTGTAGAACTCACTAGTGATACCATTTGGTTCTGAACTTTTGCTTTCATGGGAGACTTTTGATTACTGTTTCTATTTCCATGATTATAATTTTCCAATTCAAGTTTTTTATTTCTCCCAGATACAGTATCAGGTGGTTGCTTATTTCTAAGAATTTTCTCATTTATTCTAGTTTATTCAACATGATAGCATATACATGTTCATAATAATATCATATAGTCCTCTGAATTTCTGAGATGTCTGCTGTAACTTCTTTTTGTTTTTGGTTATACTTATTTGAGTTTTCTCCCTTGTACTTTGTGAGTCTAGCTATATGATTTACTGCATTGTTAATTTTCAGAAAATAGTTTTTGGTTTCATTAATCATTTGATCTGTCTTTTTATTTATATTTAATTTCTGTATGCTGTATTTTTTTTCATTCTACTGGTTTGATACATATAATATTTGTGTGTGTGTGTATGTATATATATATATATATATATTTCATCTTTAAAAAAATAAATAAAAAGAGTCAGTGTTAAAATGTCATTAAAATTTTGGGAAATATGAAAGTAGCTAAAACAAATTGAAAATTGAAGTTATCTCCATAGAGTGGCCAAAGAGATTAGGGAGCAATAGGGAAACATTTTTTATTTTACATGTTTGACTAAACACTTTTTTTTTAATTTTATAACAGTTTATTTTTATATCATTTTGTAATTTTTTTTCAAGATTTATTTATTTGTACATACAGAACTGGGGTACAGGCCAGAGGCTCAGGGGTGGCGAGAGACTTCACCAGAGACAGAGTGGGGAGCAGAACAGGCAGATCGAGGAAGTACACTGCTGAGGGGAGCAGCGGGCGGGTCAGGAGAGGTCTGCCACGCAATGTGGTCACCTCGGGGGCAGGCGGGAATCGAACTCATGCGGAAGTGGCTTTAGCTTCTCAGTGCAGTGCTTTAACTTGCTGCGCCACCAGGGAGGGCCCATGTACATTTTTTTTTTTATCTCAATTGTAATCCCCACAGATGATTAACCACTTTTTAAAATCTTAATTATTTGTTAAATTTTAATAAAATAAATTTATTTTAAAAATTAGGTGTATATTATTTTATCATTAATTAATTTTTAAAATAACCTATATGAAAGTAAGAAATCATAATTTTTCTACTCATTTTACCAAAATGTGATCAATATTAAATTGAAGTATAAATACTATCTACAGATTTAATGAAGCCTATTGCCTTTTTAAATTTCCATCATATATTTATTTTCCAATTCTCAACATAGCCCTTCACATCATGAAAGTAAAGCATCAGCAACAATGTCGTGTCTGTAGATTCAAAAATTGATTTGAGTGTCTTCTGTCAATTAAAACTTTGATATCCTATAAAAATGGTTATTATTCCCTTACTTACCATTTTATGTTTCTTAAAGATTTATATTTTTTCTTTTATATGCATACAAAAACTAGGGTTAGTCAAGAGGTTTGGGGAGTGGGAGGGTGCCAAAATTCACCAGAGACAGAGTGGGGAATAGAATTGATTGATTCTGCTTAAATTCACTGCTGGAGGTAGCAATAGGTGAAAGAGGAAAGGTCTGTTATGTCATGTGGGTCAGCTCCCTGGGTGGAAATTGAAATTTGCTGCAGTGGCTGGTGATAGCTTGATAGGGCTGTTACTTAACATCTTGAACCACCAGGTATGACTTTCCTGTTTTTGTTATCTTATTTGGGTACAATATTTTCTTATAAGTAGATAAAATATCATTGATGGATAACTTTCTATCATAAGAGAGCCTTTGAAAATCAGTGACCAAATAATAAAACAAACAAAATTCCTACCACAGACTAGACTTCATAAGAGAACATAACAAAATCACATTTGAAAATTCTCCTTGAAATCTCCTTTACCTCCTTTTTGGGACTTTGATTGAAAAAAAAAGAAATATGAAGGGATATAAAAATCAACTGAAGTTATTGGGTAGCCAAACAATTCATCTTAAAAAAAAAAAAAAAAGGCCTAAACTCTTGTAGTTATCTCTGAATATTTCCTTAATTCTAAATTAAGTCAAAACTAGATCATTCAAGTTAATATTGTGCTTTCTATTGCACTACATTATATATAAACAAGTCCATGGGAAACCTGATATTTTTTTTTTTTTTTTAAGATTTTATTTTTTATTTGTGCATACAGAACTGGGATACAGGCCTGAGATGCGGAGGGTGAGAGAATTCACCAGAGACAGAGCGGAGTGCAGAACAGGCAGATCAACGAAACACACTGATGAGGGGAGCAGGGGGCGGGTCAGGAGAGGTCTGCCACGCCATGTGGTCACCTCCGGGGCAGACGGGAATCGAACTCATGAGGAAGCGGCTTTAGATTCTCAGTGCTGTGCTTTAACCCGCTGCGCCACCAGGGAGGGCCAGGGAAACCTGATATTTTTAAGGCTATTTTAAATAATTTGTTTATTTCTTTGGACTTGAAAAAGGTATAATTGATCTGTGAGCTTTTTCTGTGAGTTGTAACATTACTGAAATGAATGAATCCTGTTGGCTGTAAAAGACAGGGAAGGAGTAGAATTATCACTTACACGAGGAAAATGATGCAGCTCCAAATTAAAGCCAAAAGAAGCAGTACCCAGTACCCTCCAAACGCAGGTGAACATACAAGGACAGCAGCCAATGTACCACTTTAGAGAAGTAAGCATTACTGTTCACCTTCACTTGCTAATTATTGAAGTGTGCCTACATGCAGAACAAAGCCATCCTTCATCATTTGGGGGCATCTAGAGAGGGGAGGTTGATTTTATCTCTCCACTGAAACTTGCCTTTTTCAATCCTGATAATCATTTCTATTAAAAAGTGTTGTCCATCTGGAGTAATTTTAACACTTTATATCCCCTGCTATCCAAGCCATAAACATTTTCCTTTCAAAAAACTCTACTGGGTAGTCTTCACTTTCCTATCCAAACTGTCTTCTTATTTTCTATTTCCCTACAGCAAACAATGTATATCATGCACTCAAAAAAAAGCTTATTATATATGTCTAGAAATACTGCTTATGCTTTAAGTGTAAAGTGGCACTATAAAAATTACATGGTCTTGAACATCTGTTTTGATATTCTTTTAAATTTTATTTAATAAGACCACTTATCTGTTTATTTACTTGTTAAATAAAGTATCTGTACTTCATCCCTTTGTTAATTGTTTGACATTTCAGGATCTCTCCCCTCATGGTGGTCACTGCAGATCTCCCACCACCAAAGTACCCAGAATCTTCCATCACAGTCCAATGTGCTCTCTGGGTAACCTCACCCCTCTTGTCTTCACTTCACCTCTCTTTTCCCCCTCCATTCCTAGAGGCCACAGATCCAGTTTTGATTTTAAATTTCACCTTCATTAGTGGGTAATAGGTACTTATGTAATTTAAGTCCGTGTCCTGTTCCCTTGCCTGGCACATAGTATAGTACGTCAAAATATTTTGTTCTTTTATTCTTTTTAATTTTTGGCATGATTATAAAATATTGAAGGACAGATCATTGCCTCACTTTCAGCATCATGAATAAGTAACTTGTGGACATACACTAAGTATGCGAATGTATCAGTTTTTTTAAAGGAGGTAGTCATGAGGAATCGCTAATGGTTCCTCTATTGAGTGTCAGCATCTCCAGGGACTCTTGAGATGTGTCAGAAAAAATTCAACACAAGGGACATATCTACTGAAGGTCACTGCTGTCTTGTTCAGTACTGACAAAAACATGCTTATGCATTTAAAAGGGGACAATCAAATCATTACTTTGACCTCATGATACATTGTTAGATTATAAACTTGACTCAGATCAAATTAAAAAAAAACAATTACAATGGAAACACATGAATCTTTGCAAGGGTAAAGTTCTCTATTACTAATTCTCCTCAAATAAATCATCTTATTACCCAGTTTCCTTACTAATAAATGGGAAATTAAGATACTTTATATACATAAAAAAATTGTATCTGAGGCAAGTAACTTTCAGGAATTTATGGTTTACCTGTTTTCTTCATTTCTTGTACTAGTTTAGTTTTGCTCAATGAAATGCAGGCAACTTGCATGGCTAGTTCAGTGCTCCACAAACTTAGGAGGGGATCAGAATAACCTGGAGGATTATCCCACACTATGCAGTCACCCCAGAGTTTCTGATTCAGCAGAGTTGGGGTCACATATGAGAACTGATCTTTAACTTTTGTCCTGGTGACCCTGATTCTGCTGATGTAGGGATGCATTGTTAACCACTGTGATAAAAGATATAGATATAAACTCTAACACACACACATAAAAATCTGTTTTGTGAAGGGGTTTTTAGTATGTTTTTAATAATAATTCTAAATGGGGGAAGTTTATAAGGACAGAGCATTCTAGGTGATGAAACATGGAACTTAAAATAATTCAGACATATAAAAACCCAGGTTTGAGTTAAGAAACTCCTAATAAGGCTCAGACTACACCTAAAAATTATTCCATCAGGTATATTTTAAAGTTGTTTTGACTTCTGATAATGTAGCATTTTCTTTAAATCTGGATCTTTTTCTATGTAAGTGGAACACAGAATAAGTTAAAGTAATTAATAGTCACCCAGATGACTATTTTAAATTGCCCTCTTTTAATTTGATCAGTTTGAATTGAAATTACAGCTTATTTTAAGGATATGAGAATATAGTTTGCTAAATAAGAATAATTTCACACATAAAAATCACACATTTAAAATTTTAAGTTAGATTTCTTTTTAAGTTCATGAGGTGTGCTATAGAGGCTCAACATCATTAGATGTAGTCACCAAAAAAAAAAAAAACAAACATTTAAAATGAATACACAGCAAGTTCAATTAAAAATAGATTTGACAATGCCAGAGGAGCCTAAATAGGACACATGAGGTAGTTCAATGAAGTCACATTTTTAAAGACCACAATTAGATACAAGATCAACTGTATCTTTAAATACTCAACATGTAGCAATTATTTTGAACTTTAATGATTCATTTACTATTAGAATTCTAAAATAGCAGACTAAATATTAAATAGAAAGTTTATTTTGATAGGAAGGTATTTTCTCCCCTCATATTGTTTTTTGTGCAACATTTGATTCTTCAAGTGTAGTTCCATAAAACTCCCACCCATGAATTGTCACCATAATCTCGTGTGCTCTTCCCTCCCCTGTTTTGACCCCTCTGTCTTTCTGTCTCCTGCTGTATGCCTTAGCTCTATGGTCAACTTGGAAGTTTTGTCTATTTTTTTTTTCTTATCCTTTGTTGAGTCTCCCTATATTTTTTCTATAAGTGAAACCATCCACTATTTTTCTGTTTTCCTTCTGACTTACTTCACTGAGCATAATCCCCTTTTGGAGTGCCTGTGGTAAAATTAATTAAACCCTTCTTTCTATATTTATTTCTTGATAATCTCATGGACTTAATTTGCCAATATTTTACAATTACAATAAAGGTTTGAATGTATATTAAAATGTATGTATACTGTTAAAATGAATACAATTTTCGCAAAATATCAACAAATAAAGGTACTAATATTCACAGAACATCTTTATCTGTACAGGTACATCCTAGGAACTGTATCAATAGCAAAGATTCAGACAAATCCACATGTCACCCATTAGTTTTGTCTCGCTGTACTGTTCTGCAGCTATCCCAGGCCCCGTCATCAATGGTTCCATCAGCTTGAAAGAGAAACTTGGAGCCTTGGGCACAATCTCCACAGTTTTTTGCTTTTTTGTTTTTGTCCCATAGTACTCAGGGAACAAGCCGGCAGGGAGACAGCAACTTGGGCCCCCTGCAATCCCTCTGTATCCTTTCCTCTCTTCGCTGTCCTCTGACCCTCTCTTAACCATCCTCTGAGCCTCTCCACTGCACTCTTCCGCCCAGCGATCTGCCGCCACCACCCCTATTTACTATGTCTACTGTCTCAGGGGCACCCACCCACGCACGCCCACCCCACACTCCAAGTGCCACCATCAAGCTGCACATGAGACCACAGGTGTTGATCATTGATGCTAATGGCGGGAGGGCCGGAAAACCTCATTTACCTCATGTACTTCCATTTACCCTGCATGCACTAATACATTCTCACAGGGTTAGTGGTCTCAAAAACACCATTTTATAATCCTGTAAGTCAGACATCCAACATCATTCTTTATATTTTAAAATTGCTCAAGTTGCTATGTTAAAAGCAGATGGGAGTTGAAGGCACATGATAAAAAGCAACTAAGGAGATCATTTATATGTAATTGTAATTGCAATGTTATATGTTATAATTACAATTTTAAACATTGAAAGATCGAATATAAGGTGATGTTGGTATGGATTTAGGATCAGCTTCCTCTGCCTTCATATTACTGGTAAAGTTCTGAGGGCTGTGGTTTGGGAACTGAGAATCTCATTTCTCTGCTGACTGTTCTGTCCCCAGCTCTTCCTGTCTGACTGCCTGCTTTGCCCTTGACTCTTCTTTCCGTGTCAGTTGTTGTCAATGCCTTCTCTTTCCCTTCTGCTGCTTTTTTTTTTTTTTTTTTTTTTTTTTCCCTCCCAAACATCTGAAATAAACTGAATTGAGCCATTGTCTAAAGAATTATTAAGTCTGTTTTCTCAAAACCAAAGACTATAAGTCCCATGGAGCAGGGCAAAGAAAAATGCTCCATGCTAATAATGTATATTTAC
>NW_004567113.1:4846498-4864964 GCF_000260355.1 Condylura cristata
TTTTTTTTTTTTTTTTTTTTTTTTTAAGTCTCGCATCTCTCTAACTCAGTCAGGGGAGTTTCTCTGCTCTTAAAGAGTCATCTAATTAGACTGGGTTTACTAGCCAATTCAGGAAGGATACCCAGCTCATCTTCTTAATACCATTCTTAGTTATAGCCACACATCTATCTGTCATGTAAAGTTACATCTTCACAGGATTAAAGGGGGCACACACATTTTAGTGGGGGTAGGATACGCTTCTGCTTACCATGCCTCATATAAATTCCATTCTGTTGATAAAGTTATACAAATTAGTAAAAATAAAAGTCAAGTTTCAAGAAATGAGAAGCAAAGTTGAATTGAATCATTTGTGTTTCAGGCAGGATGGTGGATGGAAATGGGCCTAACTGAATGAAATTAAGTAAGGGTTTTTTATACAGATATATGAGCAGGACAAAAGCAACCACAGAGGATGATAGGACACCCAGGAGCAGACAATAGTCAGGAGCTATAAACATTCTAAGCCTGAAAGGCAAATAAAAAATAATTAGAACTGGAAAAGATAAAAAACTAGAACTGTAGAAGTATAACCAGATGGAAATGATGGCCCCAAAGAAAAGTCACCACTCCTAAAACAGATAATAGCTACAATGGATGTAGAGGGATAATACACAAATGATCACATTTTCTACCCTCTGATCGCCTGCCAATGGTCTCATTGACCAACCCCAGAGCCAATGAGCCTGGGTGACACAGTCCATAAATCTCTGCTTCAAGGGGCACAGAATAGGCAGGATGGAGCAGACAGCATAAGGAAGAAATTATGCCATGATCAATTAAAGAGTCAAAGAAATTCTCTTTGAGGAAGCAGCTTCTGAGCAGGGGCATGAAAGAAGCAAGGAAGTAAGTCACACAGGTCTCTTTTGGAAAAGTATTAAGAAAGAAGAAATGCTGGGTTCAAAGTTCCTAAAAAAGAGGTGACCTAATAAAGAGGAGACCAGGATATTGGTAGAATAAGAATAAAAAGGAGAAAAGAGGTGAGGGCAAGTACGCGTCAGGTGAGTAGAAACTGAAAGTTTTACTCACTGATCTATTTTGAGCAGGAGAAATGATATACACATTTTGTAAAATTCACTCTGTTTGGAGAATTAACTAGAAGGAGCAACCAGAGTAAAAGTAGAAATGTCATTTAGGAGGCCATTGAAAAAGCCTGGGGAAAAGATTACTGTGATGTAGACTGAAGAATATCAAGACAATGATCATACTCAGTATATTTGATGTTATAAAAAATTAACTTGTTGAAGGATTGGATGTGATGGCATGAGAATAAGAGGAACATTCATGATGCCGCAGAAAGGTCACCTGAGCAATAAGGTAAATGATGGTTGTGATATATTTCTGATTTTTTTTAAAGATTTAATTATTTGTGCATACAGAACTGAGGTACAGGCCAGAGTGTAGGGGCAGTGAGAGGATTCACTAGAGACAGAGTGGGAAGCAGAACAGGCAGATCAACGAAGTACACTGCTGAGGGGAGCAGCAGGCAGGTCAGGAGAGGTGTGCGTGTCATGTGGATCACCTCAGGGGCAGAGATCGAAATCATGTGGAAGTGCCTTTAACTTATCAGTGCAGTGCTTTTACCTGCTGTGCCACCAGGGAGGGCCATATATTTCTGATTTTTATCTTCCATTAAAATCATTTTAATTAGCATACAGTAGGGGACACTTTGTCATTTGGAATGGAAAATTCAGTTTTTTGTTTGTTTGCTTTTAATATATAGCATCTGGGGGTACTAGCAGTGAGGAAGACTTGGTAGTGATGCCCTAAGGTCATGCTTCAGTTCCCTCATCACTGCACATTTCTGAACATTTATCTACATACATTAAAAGTGTTATTTGGAATTGAATCTAAATCTAATACTAAATGTATGGCACCTTACTTAATTCTTTTATCATTTAAATACTACTTTTTTAGGCATCAGAATAGTTTTTCATACAAGTGTGTTTTGATGATTAAATGAAATAATACACACAAAGTATCTAGCTAACTTATAAAGCTTAGTTATTATATTTATTTCAAATACTAGACCTGAGTACCATTTTATTAAAAATAAATAATTCCCTCACAGGTGCTTAATATAGTGTGCACTTTAGTCCACAGTCACACAAATGATTTTCAAAAGTCATACTATTGCTTACTCTCTAAATCTTTGAGTAAATACATGAAGAACAGTGATATTTGTAGAATCATTTGATATTATTTTATCCTCCTTATTCCTGTACCCAAAAGAAATTATTACCAACCATTGTAGGAACTGTAGTCACTATACAGGGGGAAAAAAAAGTACCATATTTAACTTTTACTTAACCCTCGTTTCAATTGGACTACACAACATTATGAACTAGCTATCAAATTGATGTAACCTGGGTGTGGAGGGGAGTGTAACAAATCTAGTAAATTAAAATTGAACAAAATATTTGTTTCCTCTTTACTAAATGCCCCCATAGGATTCTCAATGGCAATAGGTTCCATAAAAGGGTCAGCATTTTTGACTTGACACATACAACCCTCTTAAAGTAAATGGAAAACTTGTTACTTATCTTATACCCACAAACTTTCAAAGCCACTTAATAGAAGAGTTAAAAATTAAAAATGATATAATAGTTCTATATGGATAGTATTTTCTAGTCAATATTATAAAGAAGAGTTTTAAAAAAGTTCTTCATATGACACCTACCCACACATTCATAGAAAACAAATGAAAGATGTAATGAATTTTCATCTTAACTTACTGTTAAGTGTTAATTATATGATAGGAAATGATCCTCAGTACTGAGAAATTCAGATCGGAAGAGGACCGGTTCAGGTTCTGTCTACTGGATAATACAATAGGGAGGTGTCCTGAGGGCATACAGGCAGAACTAGGTTGCAGAAAAACGGGTGGGAAGTGCTTAGCAAGGAGGGAACTATGATAGAAACATGGGAAGACATATATTTAAGGGGGGCTTATTGTAATTTATTTATAATTTTACTTTTTAAGGTGAGTAAAACCTTAGTACATCTAGAGACTGAAAGGATACAATAAAGAAAAAGAAATTAAATGTACAGCTGACAGTGGAAAATTGAAGGACCAAAGTTTAAAAATGATGAGTAATAGTGTTTTTACATTTTTAGCTTTCTCTGCAGAATATGTTGGCAAAAATTCTCAAAAATGTTAACTGCATAGTGATTTTTTTGTCTAAAGAAAGGAATATTTAAAAGAAATCATTTTGGTTTTTGAAAATTAAGTCAAAGTATATAAAAAATCAATTGAGGATGGAAAGCTCCATTTAATTATTTCATGAAAGAAAATATGGCATTTTAAATAAAATATGTTTTGATAAAACGGTAGTCATTATATACAGTATATGGACAAATGACTATTTTGGCAAGCATTTTAAAATATTGAATCACTGCAAATGACTGGATACTTAGAGTGTTGGTAATTGCTAAACCTACCTAGTTAATTATTTAGAAAAAAAAGTCTCTTCTTGTCTTAAAATAATGATAGTTTTAAATGGATAATATAAAGATTTAAAAGAAAAAAATGTTTTATCACATAGTTTTAATTTCACAAATAAGTACTACTTGTTGGTGATGAAATACACTTCAGATTTTTTTTTCTCTGCAGTTATTGATAGGCTTAGTGTATAGAACTCAACAAGTGCTCTTCCATCAATATTTAAGTTAAAGTCTCCCTTCTGAAATGATCTGAAAAACATTAAAAAGATAAAGTGGAGAAGACCTTCATCTAGAATCAGATAAAAGGGTTTAAATCTTGTATCCTTCACTCTGTGACCTTCAAAACTGACTCCAAATCTCAATGAGGATGATAAAGTTTTCTCAGAAGTGATGGGCAGATCAAAAATTAATCTACAACACAAAAAGACTGCAGTCCCTCATTAGGTAATCAATAAATGATAGGTATTTTTGTTTATTTTGCTTAGTTAATTCACACACACATAGGTCATTTTAACCTATGTTTACCTTTAGAGGCCGAGGTAAAATGGGTTGGAGAATTTTGGGCTAGAGTAGGCTATAGCCAAGACAGGCTACAAATAATAAAGAAGGGGAATTGATATTTAATTGATATTTAAACATTTGCTGAAAATAATGTTCAGATAAATTGTAATATTTTCCATGAAGTGTTACCAAGGTATCAGTGTTTTTGTTAGAAATATCATCACACTCTAAATATAATAGATGCTTTAATGGACTCACTGCCCAAATTCCTGCTTCTAGATGTCTATAATGGTAGAAAGTGCACACACCGTTCTGCATGTTATTCTTGAAAATATAAGATTAAATGATATGGTTTAAATGTATGCTTTATTTTTACTTGATAAAACTTCTTTTGCTGGTGACTCAAATGAACTGACATTCCTCAAAGAATTAAAGTATGCAATTCCTTTTTATGCTCTAGGACACTGTTTTACTTTTGGCTTAGAACATAAACTGAGAAAAGCAGATGAGATTATTAAGGAAAAATCTCATCACTATAATTCCTACTTATCCAATTTGCAGCTTATTTGGAAAATATTTCTTTCTAGATATCTGACAGCATTTTGATTATTCTCTTTATTTGATGTTGTGGTTATCAATTTCCCTTTTTTGCAATGCATACACTAAAATAGCTATTTGTTTATTAATTGATTATTTAATAATAGATTACAGCTTACTTCTATGAAACTCATTATTATAGCAGTTTTTAAATCATTCTTTGCATTTACCTAGGAAGGTATTTGAAAACTGTAGACATAAGTCAAGATTTTGTCTAAAAGTTCTACAGATATGGAAGATGTTGAATGTCTATTTCTTCCATAATGCTTTGTGGGTTTAGAGGTCATGCTTAGGCAGTTTCTCACCTTCTGTAGTGTAAAACTTTATAACATTTTTTGAATTAACTCATAGTAATTAATTGTAGCTGTTTATCAAAATCTATAAAAAAAGAACCCAAAAGAAAAAAAAAAAAAATCACATCCATAATTTTAAGAACCTATTCTTCCTTCTATGATCCAACTTCCCCTCCCACCAAAGTCTACATATGTTATCTGGAGTCTTATGGACAAAAACTTAGCTTATGAGTAAAAAAAAAAAAAAAGTTTTACTTTATAATAATATATACTTTGACCAAAATTTTAATTGTTGAGAACAAGTATCTGAAGAAAAACACATGGTTTTAGGATGTAGTATAGATTTAAACTATGTGAAATATCTTCATGAAAAGTAACTGTGAGGGAAATACAAACTAAAACTACAGTGATATGTCAAAATACAAGTAACAGAATGTCCAAATAAAATAGTGATGACACCAAATTCTGGTGAGCAACTCAATCTGTCATATATTATTGTGAGAATGTAAATGGTACAGCCATGCTAGAAAAAGTGTAAAGTAGTTTGTCATAAAACTAAATAGGCACTTTCTGATTCAGCATTTTCTCTACTTTTACTGCAGAAAAATAAAACATTATATCACATAAAAACTTGGCATGAATCAGACACATTAAATGTCAATAATTTATTTTTTAAAAAGTTTAATTCTAAATGACTTAAACTTGTTAAATAAACTGACAGAGCCATGGCACTATGTACTAGTCAACTCTGACTGACACACAACAGAAATTTATTTTCTCACAATTCTGGGTGCCTACATGTTGGGTCCTGGTTCGATGGCTGTATTCTCCCACTGTGTCCTCCCACTGTGTTCTCACATGGCATAATGAGTAGGGAGAACTTTCTCGCTCTCCTATTTCTTATAAGGCCATGACTCCATTGGATAAGGTACCAACTTTATGTTCTAATTTAACCATAATAATCTCCTAAATAGCACGTCTCTAGAAATAGCCACAAAGGGATTATGACATTAACGAATGAATTTGGGGGAACACAGTTTGACACGTAATACTGTGGAACTCTACTCAGCCATTGAACAATTTGGGTGTGTCTTCAGAGAAACATTTTTTTAAAGATTAAAAAAATATATTTATGCATACACAACTGGGGTACAAGCCAGAGGTGCAGGCTCTGAGAGGAGTGGTGAGAGGATTAATCAGAGACAGATTTGGGAGCAGCGAGAGGGTCAGGAGAGGTCTGCTGTGCCATGTGGATCACCTCCTGGGCTGGGGTTAGAATTCTCATTGAAGACGCTACAGCTAGCTTGCTGTACTGTGTCTTAACCCACTGCACCACAGGGGAGGGCTGAGAATAATGTTACATTTAAAAAAGTCAGTCTCAAATGATTACAAACAGTTTAATTCCATTTCTATAGCATGCCTTAAATGACAAAATTACAAAGATGGAGAACAAATTAACACTTACCAGGGATTAAGGAAAGTGCAGGAGAGAAAGTTTAGGTTATAAAGTAGACCACAGATGATTCCTTTTTTGAAAATGTACTTAAGGATGCCACATAAATCTACACATGTGATAAAATTGTGCTGAACTAAATATCACACACATGTATGATATTTATGAGTATCGTATAAATGGCCAAATTTTAATATACTTAATAGATTCTAAAATGCTAATTTTTTTCTATTTGCAATATTGTACTATGGTTATATACAATCTATCTTGGGGGACACTGGAGAAGGGCATACTGGGTTGTTTTATAGTATGTATTGCCATTGCAGGTGAATATACATGTATCACAAAATACTTAATTTTAAAAATCTTAGAAGTAAATAAAGCCAATTTTATATAATTTAAAATATGATGATTGATTGGTTTTGGATTTTATGTAAGAGAATACCATGGTTAGTTCCTTACATAGGTACTTTGGTTATTTTATATATTAGCATCAATTCTAAATTTTTCAAAGTTTAAAATCTACTAGCAAGCATATGCTTTGTCTTTTTTTTTTTTTTTTTACTTTTACTCCTTTTGTTCTTCTTTCCTCACTTTTTTGCTTCCTTCTTTCTCCCTTTCTCAGGGTATGAGTGGAGGGGAGAGTGGAAGTAAAATAATATGAACTGAGAAACTAAACTTCAATTCTTAAGAAAAAGAAGACTAAGCACTTTTAAATCTACTGTAGTCTATGTTTTATGAAAAATTATCAGTTCCATGCGCATAGCAGGCACTTAAAAAGAGAGGAAAAAAAATGTCATCACTTTAATATAAATTGTCAAACCTCTCTTAAATCTCACCTTGAATATAGTAAAGGAAACTAGTACTTCATTTTTTAAGTAGTTTTTAAATGTATAAAGAAAGTTGATGATTCTATCTATTCACTCACATATATGGAATGTACACCTTAATTTTTAGGCTAATATAATTTTCTTTCTAAAATTTTTAATAGACACATTGATATAAAAGTGAAACATTGTAAGAATAGAAAAATAATATTTTATTCAAAAATATGCCACATTTCTCATTAGTTATGTTTTCCTCAGAGAGAGAAATAAGGCAGGTCAAGAGTGAATCACTGAATTAGAAAAAAAAAAAATGAGCACAAAGTCTCAGCACTATGAAGTTATCCTCAGCCACTGCAGCACAAGTTAGATCCCCAGCCAGGGAGATGACCCACATGGTGTGAAGTCTTCTCTTTTGACCTGCCCACTGCTCCCCTCAGCAGTGTATTTCAGTAAATCTGTATGCTCTTCCCACTCTGTCTCCAGTGAATCCTCCCATCCTAACCCCCACATCCCTGGCCTGTACCCAAATTCTGTATGCATAAATAAATAAATCTTTAAAAATAACTTAGGGACAATTTAAGTTGAAAGCCTGTTATGGATATATTTTAAACTTCTGAAGTGTAAAGATCTATTAACTTGATGTAATGATAGAACAATACACTTCAATTTGGCCAAAATATGTATACTAATTAAGCAGAAAGACACTGTATCTGAACTTAAATAGTGGTTGAAAAGTGATTCACAGTGGGGGTGAGGGAGGATGTACTTAAGAGAGAATCTAGTACTTTTTATTTTTTTTACTAACAAGTCAATTTCAGAACTACTTGTATGAGTTAACTGGAATCTGTAATGTACCTCAGGTTATGTGAAGTTATGTCTGTGTGACCATTGAAAGTCAAGAACTTGAATGTGAAGCATTTACAACAATTCCCTTTCTACCACTACTAATTATATAACCTTCAACAAGTCATTCAGAAGAACTGAGTTTTACTTCGTTTTGAAACATATGCCTATCTGAGAGATACTAATCATTCTCATCTTCTTTGACACCCTCTTCTGTGTAAATCCCATTCCCCCATACTTAGTGTTTTAAGACAAAACTGACAAAATCCACCTGCTTACACATTTTATATTACAGTGAGGTATCAAGAGGATAGGTTAAAACAAGTAATAATAATACAAAAAATATGGAGAATTTCAAATGAAGGTGAGTACTATGGGGACATTTTAACCATGGGATAAGCCTAGGAAATGTTGGGAGAGGAATTGCAATTTTAAATATGTTGGTCAGGAAAGGCCACAATAAGGTGACATTTTAGCAATGATTTAAAAGAATTGAGAGTGTAAGTCACACAGACTTCTCAGACAAGAACATTTCTTTCTTCTGTCTTCTTCAGAAGAACACACAATTGTGATGGTACCTGACAAGCGTGAGAAGAAGTAAAATGTTAGTGTGACTGAAGGCCAGTGAACAAGACACAGTAAAAGGTTACATGATCAGAAAGTCAGTAGGTGAGTAACACAGGACCTCATAGAATGTTGCAAAGAATTTTGATTTTGGGCCCTCCGGGTGGCGCAATGATTTAAAGCATAGCACTATGAAGCTTTCACAGCCACTGCAGCACGAGCTTGATCCCTGGCCAGGTCAGACCTCTCCTGACTTGCCCGCTGCTCCCCTCGGCGGTATGTATTAGTACATCTCCCTGTTCTGCTCCCCATTCTGCCTCTGGTGAGACCCCTTACCTCCTGCACCTCTGGCCTGCACCCCAGTTCTTATGCACAAATACATAAATCTTTAAAAAATATTTTAATTTTACTAGAAGCAGATAACTTGACATATGAATGACATAATCGGATGTAAAATTTTAAAACATGGCCCTCCCCGGTGGCGCAATGGGTTAGAATGCAGCATTGTAAGCTAGCCACATCCTCTTTAGTGCTAGTTCCACCCCCCACTGGGAAGTGACCCACGTGGCGCCACAGACCTCTCTTGCTCCCCTCAGCAATGTGCCTCTTAGATCTGCCTGTTCTGTTCCCCATTCTGTCTCTGGTGAATCCTCTCACCTCCATTGCACCTCTGGCTTGTACCCCAGTTCTGTATGAATAAATAAATAAATTTTAAAAAAATAATAAAATTTTAAAACATGATTCTACTTTCTATATCAAGAATAGACTGTGGGAGGATGGACAGATAGATGAAGAAAAATGAAGGATCAGGCCAGAGAAAGAGCATAGCAGGTTGGCTAGCATGGAAATGATTGAAAGTTTGAGCAGGCATCATATTCTGAGTGTTAGTGGGAAGTCAAGCTTAATGGATTTAATATCAGATTGTTATATGAGCATGGGAGAAGGAGATGAATCAAATGTGACTAAGGAAACAGGGCCTTCACATTTAAACGTTTTACATTTTAATACCTATTTAACATCTAGGTGGTGGCATGCTGTAGGTGACTGAATAAGACTATAATTCAAAGGAGGAATGTAAACAGCCAGTCAGTTACCTGCTACTGGGAACAGGATTTATGACACAAGAAGTGATCCAACTTCACACTAGGGTTTGACATATAGACTTTGGTCGGATAGTGCTTCCAAACACAAAACAAAAATAAAATTGCTATATAGTGAAACAGGACCTAAGTATCTTAGAGAGAAATCTCTATATAAGTGATAGAAGAATGAAATGGATTCACGGCTACGATACACATCCAAGAAGAAAAAAATACCAAATGACATGTGATAAGACATTTTTGCAATTAGTATCAATGGTTCACTATCACAAATGAGTTATGTGAGGATTTTGCTTCTTTCAGTGACAATATTACAAATAAATGTATCTACAAGGTTGCTATAAGGATTACTTACTGTATGTTAAAAAAACACTAAAATTTAAGAACCATGCAATTAAAAGGTAAAATTAATATTTAAAGTAGTTATTAGTAAATGCTAAGAGGAAAAAGTGGCTTCTAGGATTACATATAATATATAAAATATAGAATGCATAATTTTTCAAATTAAATGTTATAATATACACTTAAATCTATTTGAATTGGTGATATAGCATGTAATTATGAAGCCATTCAAAATCATTTGGTTTCTTCAATGAGACTTGTTACAGATAACTCAGTAATAGATTGAGTTGTTCTTTAATCCTTACTATAATTGCATTTAGATAAAATTTGCATGTAGATGTAAAGCAATGGAATCCATTTTCTTTGAAAATGTATGAACAAACTCAAGCCACAAAAAATTATTGAGCACAATGAGTTTTAGCATAAAAAATAATTACCAACTCAAAACTTATAATTTATTGGTTAGACTGAAAATAATTCCTCTGATTATGTGATACACAGGATGCCTTAAAAAAAATACTTGGCCTTATATCAAACACATAGATAGATAGACAGACAGACAGATAGATAAAGATAAAATAGTCTGTGGGTATGAATTATTCAAAATATATTGATGATTTAAAAACCTAAAAAGTTTGAATATCAATACATTTTTAGAGTGTTATATGTTATATAATACTTATAACAGCATTTTCCTGTGTATTTTTTCTACTTTTTATTTAAATTATTTTTAAATGAAGTAGCTTTTGCTTACATCATTGTTAATCCATTGTTGAGCATTCTTTATGGGAAATAGTGTACTTTGATATTAAATCATTGTAGGAAATTTGTTGTATAAACCAGAAAGTTGAAATCACTTGACAAACAAATGAAAACTACCTAAGATCATGACTATTATATTTATGAAACCATTTGTCAAAATATTAAACTATATAGATGTACCTATGCATATATTCTAAGGATATTGGTAATATAAAGTTTCACAAGACAATTTGAAATATTTCCTCTAGGAGTGAAAGTACAATTAACACACATATTTCTGGGCCTTCCCTAGTGGCACAACAAATTAAAGCACAGCACTATGAAGCTATCCCCAGCCACTGCAACACGAGTTCAATTCCCAGCCAGGGAGGTGACCCACATGGCACAGCAGACCTTTCTTTCCCTCTGCACTGCTCCCCTCAGCAGTGTATTTCAGTTGATCTGCCTGTTCTGCTCCCCATTCTCACCCCCCCACACACCTCTGACCTGTACCACAGATCTTGTGTACATAAATAAATAAATGTATATATTTTTAAGGCACATATTTCTGGTTTGATGTTCCAGTTAGGAAATGGTATATCTTTTCTACACTTTTTAGATTCATTTGCATGTGTATTTTTTCCCTTGTAATGAAGAATACCAATTGAAAAAATGATATAACTTGCCCCAAATGAATCCATGTTCTTACTATTTTCTGAATAGCAAGAACTTATAAATTACTACTAGTACTTCTAAGCACGGAATGTTTTCTCCAGTAATTTTCAAGAATATTTAAGAGAGGCTTTGATTTTTCAGTTTTGTGATCTAGAACTAAAACGTTTAATTTTTAGTTCTATTTTCTTAACTATTAACCCCCATTTTCTTTTATTCAGAATCAAATGAAAAGAACTTTCACATGGTATAAAAGGCCATGATTATATCCTACAATAACTCAAGAAATAACCCTGGTGATCATATTTGTAATGGCATTCACTTAAAATTTGATTTTTAAAATTAATGTATTCAGACATTTCATTTTCTTTCTCTACCTTTTCTCATTCTCTGAAAGAGCCTAAGTTTATGCTCTAAAATCTATTTTTGTTGTAAATGATCAAAATAGCCACTCATCCTGTATTTGGTTATATTAAAAGAAATAGTTCTTATGTATCATTTACAGAATAAATAAGCTTGTTGAGTTTCATTATTCACCATCGAAGTCACCTTTCTGACAGTGACCTCATTTTGTAAATCTATTCTCTACAAGTTATATTTTCGATGCAGAAACACACACACACACATACATGAGGCAGGATGGGCTTGTGAAATGAGGCATGTAGCTAAGAACAATGAAATAAATTGACACAAACTGTCCTATGGAATTAAGCTTACTATAAAATTTGTAAAATATGGCTTTATGACATGATTAATTTCAATTATTTCAAAAGTTAACTAAATAGGCCCTCCCTGGTGGCGCAGCGGGTTAAAGCACTGCACTAAGAAGCTAAAGCCACTTCCGCATGAGTTCGATTCCTGCCTGCCCCGGAGGCGACCACATTGCGTGGCAGACCTCTCCTGCCCCGCCATCTGCTCCCCTCAGCAGTCGATCTGCCTGTTCTGCTCCCCGCTCTGTCTCTGGTGAATTCTCTCACCCTCCGCATCTCTAGCCTGTACCCCAGTTCTGTACAAATAAATAAATAAATCTTTAAAAAAAAAATTGACTAAATATTCTCTAAACCCTTACTCAGTTTCAGTTGCCTATTTTGTGGCAATCTTGACACATATATGCACGACTGTGGATTAATCTGAAACAAACATTACATAGTATGTCATTTCACTGTATTTTTTTCATAATGCATTATAAAAGATAAGGAATTATGAAAGATAAGGACTTTGAGAACATAATCCCAATACCAAAATGATGCCTTTAAACAAATAAGCCCAAAACATCTTCAAATGTTTAGTAAATGTTATATCTGAATTTTTAACACTTTTAAGTTCATTTTTACAGTTCATTTGTCGAATTGGTACCCAGATAAGGTATCTGCATTACTATATATTAGATATTTAAAAATCAATTTTATCCTATAGACTCCTCATCTATCTCACTTTTGTCTGTTGTTACTGCTGATCCCTAAAATTATGTGTAGATAAATTTTGCCTGTGGTGGCGGTGGTGGTGAAAAAAAATATATCTTAATCTATTTTCAAAAGAGGACTTACATAAACTTGAGTGTATTCAGAGAAGTCTGAAGATGGAAAATGAGCTATAAATAATGCTGTGGAAAATGAGTGAAATAGTTTAAAAACAAACAAAAAAAGATACCAGCAGAATCAAATGAATTTGATGACTGTCTTCACACGTTAGACAAAACAACATTATCACCAATGAGTAGACTGATGGGTGAAATTTATTTGGAGACAAATTTGTATAAATATAATGGAGTACTCTATAGAGAAACTACGTGTATCTGGGCTGTGATTCTTTGTCTTTGAAACAATTCAAACATATGTAAAGCAAGCACATAATTTCTTTTGAAATCATGAAAAAACAAATTTTTTATTATTTCTCAGAAAAAGCTGAAATTCAGAAAAACTATATTTCCTTCTTGATAGTTTGTCTTTTTTCTCTCACTTCTATTGTTCCTCTTATGAAATATAGCCATCATTTACGCTCCTTCCCCAAACACATACTCACATTAGGTGTAGTGGTGTATGGGTTCGTCAACTGCCCATTAATGCTCTGTCCTTTTCTTGATTTATCTGAATTAGAAATTTGAGTCTCTTGGCTGAGCATCTGTTTAGAGGAATATGGCATAACCAGAACACTAGGAGCATACAATGTGGACTTTATTGTCAATGAATGCTGTACTTAAGACAGTGTCAACATGGGGGACAGGTAGTGACCTCTGTGGGTATCTTTCATGTGCTGACAATAGCAAGAATGCTCAGGCTCAGGGCAAAAATACAACAAAGCTTATTTAACAAACAAAAGATCAGAGAGAAGGAAACACTTCCTAGGCCACAGGTAGACAGCTGTCTTATCCTAGATAGTGTCCACAGTATCTAGTAGTCCCAAACAAAGGACACTCATGCAAGTCGGTGCTTTCCCTTTGATGAGGGACTGGAGCTAAAGTCACATCAGTAAACAATGGACAGTGATCCAACTCATGGTGGTAGCTGGAGGTAATCACAGCAACAATCTGAAGGCCAGACCAGAGCAGTGTCCATCAGGCCAGATAGTGCTGGACCCTCGCATCAGGGAGCTGTGCTGCATGATAAGAAGTGGTGGGCAGCTTCCAAAAGTGACGAGACATAGTGTTGGTCACTGGTGAGCTGTGCTGTTCTACACAGGGAGTAGTGCTCATCAGAACTGATCGCAGGGAGTGGTTTCAGACACACCAGAATTACAGTTTTGTTCTGTTGACCTGCACCAACAGAGGACAGCCCTTTGAGAGACTTCAGACCCAACATGACCATACTCTTGGCAAGAAGAATCAGAGGAAGGGCCAGAGACAGGTATAGTGGCTGGGTTTCTACAAACACCTGTGGAGATCTATGGAGCTCTAGAAGAGCCACAAAGTCTTTGAGGTCTCTGGCTCTTCAAAGGTCTGAGAATCTACAGAGGTCTACTGAATCCCACAGTGGTTATCTACTCAATGTTTCTTCAGAAGCTCTCTGCAGAAATTTCTTGAGAGGCCATCTGCTGAATAATCTAATTCAGAGCCCATCTGTTGAATCTTCCCTAGAACCCATCAGTTAAATAGAATTGATGTTGTTTGCTGAATCAGGAAAAGCTGGCTCCTGCCCTGTCTATAGTCTCTTCCAGCTCCCCAACCTGCAAGCCTGACTGGACTACTTTTCAATTCTAATTGACTGGTGCTGGTTAAACAGCAATCAACTTACTGCATTTTCAATTCACAAGAAGAGATTGAGTTTTAAATGTCAACTGGAGGGCCTGAATTTGATTGGCCTATTGATCTTGAACCTACGTGGTCCATTCACAATCCTGCCCTGAAGTCAAGTCAAGTTGGTGGGACAGTGGGCTCTGGGGAGCCATAGCCAGAGACCCCTGAGCTGTGGTGCTGGATTATAACAATGGGAGTGTGTGTGGGGGAGTTGCAGCCTTGCTGGAACATGGATCCCAATGGCTGTGGGGTGGGTTGCCACCGGAAGCCCACTATGTTGATCTGCTCACAGCAGTCCTTTCTCCCTGTGGTTTCAGGGAGCTGCAGTGCTGAAGCTGCCCACATGGGGCCAAACCCTCCTCCCATGGGCAGGAGTTATGGGGTTTAGGGGTTGTTCCACTCTTACAGCCCCGATGCTGGCCTGCTTAGGGCAGGCAAGCCTTGTTGTTGCAGCCCAGGGAGGCTGTATACCCTAGGGCTTCAGAGTGGGAAAAACACGGCTGCCTCTGCCAGCACTGCGGGAATGGCTGGGTGTGAACAATCTGGTAACAGGGGAAGGTCTGCCAGCTGAGGCTGAGTGAGCATGACAAAACCTGCTTCCTCTGGCCTGCCCCTTGAGCAGTGTGGCCACTGTAATAAAATCAAAAACCTCACTCAGTCATACATCAGTGATGGCTTCAAAGGTAAAAACAAGGGTAAGTCTCAAACCAAGCAGAGAGAGAATATTGCACATCAAGGTCAACTGCCTGGGTCCTTCCTTCCCATGTCATACTAAAACCTCCTGCTTGAATAGGTAAGGTCTCTAAACGTGGCTTGCAAAGTCCTTCATAGAGCAGTGAGGGTCTACATCCTGAAAAACATCATTTTCTACTCCAGATAATTGCATACCTTGAGGGACACTCTTTATGGACTTACAAACTGTCAAATTTTAGCTATGCTATGTTATCTTCACTACTGATAAGTCCCTTAGCCAGGGTCCCATAATGCTGAGAGCATGTCTTGGTAAGATCTCCACCTCCTAGCAAATATACTCAGTTTGTCTTAGTTTGTCAGTTGGAGACCCAACTGACAAGGGGGATATACCAAAGTTATCTGCCTTTTCTTGCTCTCAGGTGTGTTCTAAAAAGAATTAAAAACTAGCAGTCTAGCTACTTTAATTTCTTCCTCCTACTTGAATCATACGGGTTTGGGGAAAGTGTAGAATTGAGCCTTGAACAATAAGGGTTTGAATTGGGCTCCTGTGATTTTTCCTTCTTACCTGTGGATTCCACATCCATGGATTCAACCAACCCAGAGTTTCACTTGATGGAATCTGCATCAAGTGATCTCATTGGTATAAAGGGTCCACTAGAAGGGACATGAGGCTTTACAGATTTTGATATTCACCATGGAGGGGAGGTCCTGAAACAAGGTCTGAGAATAGTAATTAATGGTTGTAGTTACATTTTGAAGAGGCAAAGTTATTGGGTATTTTGGACTGTGGTGGAATCACTCCCCTTACTTGGCCTGTACCCCAGTTCTGTATGCATACATAAGTAAATCTTTAATGAAATTATTACAATCATAGTGCCAATCCTAGCTCCAGCTCTAGTTCCCATCAATCTTGAAGACAGTAACTTGTGTGCATCTCACCCACCTTTCATTTCCTGTGAATTACCCTGTTTTGTAATTGCCTATACCATATGCTTTAGCACTTTAAGATAAAAACAACTCTATTTCCCTGGTATCCTCTACTTGTACAATAGTAAGAGTCTAGATATTCACTGAAATGTATGTTGAGCAACTGACATTTCTCTAAGTTTAAGTGTTTAAGGTTCTGCTCCTTATTTGTAGTTTTAATATTTAGTTTTGAAAAGCTTCTCAATCTTCCAAGATTTAACAACCACCTCCTCTCTGCACAGCACTTTTAATTAAAGAAAGCTATTTTTAATTGTGGAATGTTTACTCACATTAAGCCCTACTTAAAGGACTTAGTTTTGATAGGAAAGAACAGACAGGGAGAGAGAGCAGGATTGTACAAAACCTAAGATAGCCTGCTTCCTGCCTTCTCTTTGGGGGCTATACATTTTGAGTCAAGCTTTTTTGGAATTCAGATAACAGGCTCATCTTCTTTTCTGATACTGTTTCTTTGCCACCGACAGTTCATCCTTTGTCTTTTCCTCTCCCCATTTTCACTGCTATCAAACAACCTAAAGAAAAGAGGAACAGATAAAGGATGAAGAGGATGTAGGATTTTTTTCTCCCCTGAGTCTTTTAGTACACTCTTCAGCAAACTTTCACTTTATTTCAAATCTTGTCATTGTCTATGTTCTGTGGTGCATCTTCTCCCCACAGTAAGTGCCTAGAGGAGAGGAGGATAATCTACTAAAATATTCTCTTTGTGGCCCTCCCTGGTGGCGCAGCGGGTTAAAGCACAGCACAAAGAAGCTTAAGCCACTGCCGCATGAGTTCGATCCCCGCCTGCCCCGGAGGTGACCACATGGCGTGGCAGACCTCTCCTGACCCGCCCGCTGCTCCCCTCAGCAGTGTGCTTCGTAGACCTGCCTGTTCTGCTCCCCACTCTGTCTCTGGTGAATCCTCTCACCCTCCACATTTCTGGCCTGTACCCCAGTTCTGTACGAATAAATAGATCTTTAAAAAAAAAAAATATTCTCTTTGCATCCTCTGTAGTAGTCGGGCTCTAGGCTAACGATTAATGCAGCCCTGCATGATCAGTGTTTTAGATGACAAAAGAGCAAAACAAAATAATTTTATTCTTTGATGTTGGCTGTATTCCAGGCACTGTGTGAAAGAGTTTACTAGGATTGCTTCATTCAATTACCCCAATAATTGCATGAGGAATTTATTATCTCCATATTCCTGATGAAGAAACAACTTTCAGAAAAGTTGTAAAAACATGTTGAGGTTCTTATCAGGCAAGTATTTGAACACTGGTGTTTAAAGTCACAGAACCATTGCTCTCAACTCATATCAATTTGCCTCCTAGAAAAGGTTTTACAACTGCTTTCCAGGTAAGTGATTGCCCTGAGCCCCTGAATGTCCAAGGTCCCCATGAGTTAGAGCATGGCAGCCAAAGTGATCTTTACTTATTACTCCAGTTGTCATATAAGTCAGTGCTCTGGCAATGGAAAAAAAAGTCTCAGTCGTTTCCCCGCATGGTTTGTTTGTCTAAAGCAAAATTAAAAGCACAATAAAAAAATGTACAATAGTTTTTTTTTTTTTTATGACTTTCTTTAAAAGTTAGACTCATCAGTCAAGGAGAACCTTGACTGATAAGGATAACATTTTCTTTCTTCCCCTACAAACCTTTTGACATTATTAAAATCAACACAGAATATAATAAAATTGGAATTCTCTTTCACCTTATATCTACACTGATTTAGGAAGGGCAAAACCAGAGAATCATAAATTGTTAAAGGCTCCAGTTTTGTACTTACAAAAAAAAATAAAACCTGTATTTTATGAATATCTTACTTGTGTTTTGAAAAAACTATCCCCAAGAATAACACTTGCTATGCTCTGAGTTTAAATTGTCTTGTGATCAGTCAGAGACTTTTCTCACACCAATACCCAGAATAATTTTAATTAAGTTTTAAATTTTTTTTTTGTATATATTTCACTGGATTCATACCCAAGTATTTTACTTTTAGGGTACTAATATTTATAATGTTATGTTTTTTATTTATTTACTTTTTATTACAAAGTTTATTTTTACATCATTTTGCACATTTTTTTTTTCCATCTCGATTGTAATCCCCGCGGGTTTCCCATCACCAAATCACCCCTGTGCCACCACCATAGTCCCGTGCATTTCCCTCCCT
>NW_004567113.1:4865064-4873029 GCF_000260355.1 Condylura cristata
CCATTCCCCACTCCACCCCCACAGAATGTCTCTGGTATATGGTTGTTCATTATTTTTGTTATATAATGTTATGTTTTTAATTTAAAATTCAAATGATTAATTGCCAGTATGTAAAAAAGCAACTGACTTTGTGTATTAACTTTCCAAGCTAGGACCTTGCTATAATCAACTTTTAGTTCCAGGTACTTTTTTTTTTTTTTTTTTCTCAATGCTTTGAATCTTTCTACTGAGGCAATTGTGTCTCCAGAAAAAAGACTCGGTCTTCACTCTCCTGAGGAATAGAATCAGTCCAGGGTATGTCTTGGTCTAAAAATCATGTTCTTATGGGAAGATGAATGGACAGGAGCAAAAGAGAAGGGGAACAATAGACTATAGTGAGACTAATAGGCACTTTGGTGGTGGACATAATTATATAAAATCAAAGAGTTGTGAAATTATACTTTAAGTCATATACAGTGTGGTACACCCACATAAGCTCAATAAAAAAACAAAAATTATAACTTTAAATACTGACTTTGAATCATTTCTGTTGAAATATCCAAACTGTCTGATTTTTTCAATTTAATTCTTTTCTCAATGACACTAGTTATATTGGGTTTGATGCTTCATCACTCAGTCATCTCTTACTTGGCCAGAATACATCGAGGTCCTACTTACTATATGTTCAGTACAGTAAAGAAACCCAAGTTCATGCCAGATGACATCAAAGTTTACAGTAAAGACAGACAGCTAAGAAAACAATGAAAAGACAGCATGACCATGTCCAAGAAGGATCACTAGTAAGAAATGCTCCTGATTACCTGGCACAGCATCTAAATCATCCTCTCAACCTGTATCACCCACTTTGTTTCACTTTGTTGGTCCTACCTAACTCACAATTTTGATATTATTCCCTGTACCAGACATGTTAAAGTGGCATTTAAAAACAACTCAGATATTCAATCATTGCTATTTTTTTTTGCTTAAGTTTATTTTTTTTTTAGATATGCATCAGAGTATATAGTTACTCCTAGGGAAAGTAGCATGATATCCTCATTAGGGAATTAACATATCACATGGTTTTGTTTCTTTTCTTTCTATTTTTTTAATGTGGTTTTATTTATTTTGGCTAAATGTTTAGTGGCTAGAACTTCATCAAAAATATAAATTCGGCCCTCCCTGGTGGCGCAGCGGGTTAAAGCACAGGTTTAAGAAGCTAAAGCCACTTCTGCATGAGTTCGATTCCCTCCTGCCCCGGAGGTGACCACATGGCGTGGCAGACCTCTCCTGACCTGCCCACTGTTCCCCTCAGCAGCGTACTTCGTCAATCTGCCTGTTCTGCTCCCCACTCTGTCTCTGATGAAGTCTCTCGCCACCCCTGAGCCTCTGGCCTATACCCCATTTCTGTATGTACAAATAAATAAATCTTTAAAAAATATATATAAATTCATAAGGAATATCTATTTTGAGATAGTTTTATTTTCTTTATTAAATTTATCTATAGATTTTTAATAAATTATATTTTAGCACACAAAAAGAAAGCAAAATAGGAGCATAAAAAAAGGTAATTTATAATCATTACCTTGAGATAATCACTCAAGAATATGCATCCAGCATTTCTGGGATGAAAATATGTAAAAGATCATTCAGTAGAGAAAATGGAATACCACACTAGTGCTTATAAATTCACATATATTTTGGGTATAGCTTTAGGAAGTAGAAGTTAATTGAAAATCATTAATATTAATTTTAAAATATAGAAGTCAAAATAGCATATACATTTGTTTTTAATTTATAAAGCAAATACAGTTTAATATGTTTTTTTTTTAACTTATTTATTTATGCATATAGAGCTGGGATACAGGCCAGAGGATTCACCAGAGACAGAGTGGGGCGCAGAACAGGTTGAATGGTGAAGTACACTGTTGAGGGGAGTATCAGGAGGGCCAGGAGAGGTCTGATGTACCATGTGGATCACCTCCTGGGGCAGGAATCAAACTCATGGTGAAATGGCACTTTTCTTTTTTTTTTTTTTTAAGATTTATTTATTCATACAGAACTGGGGTACAGGCCAGAGATGTGGAGGGTGAGAGGATTCACCAGAGACAGAGAGGGGAGCCGAACAGGCAGATTGACGAAGTACACTGCTGAGGGGAGCAGCGGGCGGGTCAGGAGAGGTCTGCCTCGCCATATGGATCTCCTCCAGGGCAGGCGGGAATCAAACTCAAGCAGAAGTGGCTTTAGCTTCTTAGTGCTGTGCTTAAACCGCTGCACCACCAGGGAAGGCCTGAAGTGGCTTTTTTTTAGCTTCTCAGTGCTGTGCTTTAACCTGCTGGGCCACCAGGGAGGAACCAGTTTAAATATGTTTTAAAGTGAATTCAAAAGAGTCTCTGAGACTCCTTATTCAAGAAAAGCAATGCAGAGTTTGTTTCTGACACACAAAAATAATAAAATCTTTTGATGCATCTATAAAATGAATTCATTACTTCAGTTGAATAATGATGTAGGATTCCAAGCCTATGGGCAACATTTTAAAAGAACAGGTAACTGAAAGTAATATGAAAACTCGCAAATCCACTTAGAAGAACACAAGAGAAGCATTCATAAGCTGAAATACAGGATTTATAATGTTTTAATACATTCCTGTGTTTACTTGAATCTCAATAAGTTATTCAGTCAATAGAATGCTAATTGTATTCTATTTATTTATATTAAATTTATTTACTTTCTTACATTATTGTTCAAAGTTGTACAGTATTTGATGTCTCCCCTGAGATGTAGTTCCCATAGTTCTCTAACCTTCATGGCATTTGTGATCCATCACTACAGTCCCTTGTGTTCTTCCCTCCCTGTTATGACATATATTCCTCTTGCTGAATGCCTTAGATCTATGATCAACTTGCAAGTTTCATCTTTTTTTCTGACTTGTTGTTTGGTTTCTGTATTTTCCACATTTAAGTATAATCATCCCACATTTATCTTTTCCTTCTGACTTATTTTCCTTAACAAAATCACTTCTAGTTCTTTCTGTGTTGCTGGAAATGCACAAGTTTATCTTTTCATCACATAGTGGTATTCCATTATGTATGTATCCCCCCTTTTTTTAAGATTGATTTATTTATGTGTACAAGAACTGGGGTGTAAGCCAGAAGTGTGGGAGAGGGTGAGAGGATTCACCACAGACAGAGTGGGGAACATAACAGGCAGATCTACTGAAATGATGAGGGGAACAGCAGGTGTGTCAGGAGAGGTCTGCCATGCCATGTGGATCACCTCCGGGGCTGGAGATGAACTTGCACTGAAGCTATTGCAGCTCCTTTGCAGTGATGCACTTTAACCCATTGTACCACCAGGGAGGGCCATACCACATCTTCTTGATCCATTCATCTGTTTTGTACATTTGGGTGGTTTCTGTATCTTAACTATTATAAATAGTGCTGTCATACACAAAGGAGTGGCATGCTATTTATAGTTTAAAGAAGCATCTGTGTCATTTGAAGAATGGGACAAAAGTTACTGACTTATTTAAGCAATGAATCAAAATAAATATTTGTGAGTATATACAATGTCATCAAGCAATCCTTATACTCAGTATTTAATCTTGGAAAACTGGTTACTTAATTCTGATGAAACTTCATTCTGATATATTTTTTTAATAATATATATAATGTACTTAGAGGTATTTTTTAAATCTATAAAATATAAGGAGTGTTTACTTGAAATTGGAATTTATCTGTCATGAAGGTATGAAGATGGACAGCATTTTAAAAAGATAAACAAATAAACAAAAACCAAATGACCTGTTTCAAGGAATACCTAATACTAATAAAATCCTTTCTTAGAAAGAATATTCATCAGGGCCTTCCTTGCTACTGCTACTGGTTAAAGCACAGCACAATGAAGCTATCTACAGCCACTGCAGCAAGTGTTAGATTATCTACCCGTGAGGTGTAGCAGACTTCTCCTGACCCGCCCATGGTCCCCTTAGCAGTTCTGCTTGTTCTGCTCCATACTGTGTCTGGTGAATCTTCTCACCCCTTCACCTCTGGCCTGAACCTCAGTTCTTTTATGCATGAATGAATGAATGAATGAATGAATAGATTATTTTTTAAATAAAGCAAGCTTTTTCATAAAAAAAATCTACTCACTAAATTGCTGTCATCAAATCAATTGAAATTTCTTAAAAATTAAGACAGATTTAAATAAATAATTCTAAATAACTACAGGTACAGTCCAGGAAAAAAAAAGAAAATGAAGGAAAAAGTATTATTTTGAAGAATAGTGGTTATGTTAGACATCCTTGTCTTGTTCCTGATCTTAAAGGAAATAATTTCAGGTTTTCTTCATTGAGGATGATATTAGCTGTGGGTTTGCCATACATTGCTTTTATCATGTTGAGGTATATTCCTTCTATTCCTAGGATTTTGAGGGCCTTAAACAAAAATGAATGTTGAACTTTTTTGAATGTCTTATCTGCATCTATTGATATGATTATATGGTTTTTATTTTTCTGTCAGTTGATCTGATGAATTATTTTAATTGATTTTCGAATGTGCCATCCTTGTGCCCCTGGAATAAAACCACTCTGGATAGTTGTTTGGAAGTTTCTCAAACTGCTAAAAGTGGAGCTTCCACATGGTCCCACTTCTAGGTTATTTACTAAAAGGGCACAAAAAAACATTCACTCAAAAGGACATCTACACTCCCATATTTATCACTGCTCTATATACAACAAGGAAGATGTGGAATCAACACAAATGCCCAAACATAGATGACTGGATTAAAAAGATGTGGCACATATATACAATGGAATATTATTCAGCAATCACTAAAAGATAAACTCATGCCTTTTGTAGCAACATGGATGGAGCTGGAAGGGATCATGCTTAGTGAAGTAAGCCAGAAAGAAAAAGAAAACTACCATATGGTTTCACTTGTAGCAGAAGCATAAGGGACTGGGAAAATAAAAGTAGTTGGAATAAAGAAGAAATGGAAAACAATGAATAACTATAAACCAGAGACATTTTATGGGGGTGAAAAGGGAAGTTGAATGGGAAGAGTGCATGGTACTAAAGTGGTGACATATAGGTGAATTGGTGGTGGAAAGTCCATGGGGATTACAATTGAGATGAAAAATGCACAAAATGAAGAATGATGTAAAAAATAAATAATAGCTCAAATAAAAAAGATAAAAATCAGTTTGTTTTTTTTTTTACTTCCCACTCTCCGCAAAATCTTAAGTATGTATCTGATGATTAGTTTTCACAGGTTTTTAAAGACTGAGTCAAAAATCCAAGAATTATAACCACCTGGTACACTTGCTAAAAATATAAGTTCCCTGTGCAGCTACATATTTAACCACTATTTAGGGCAAAGATATAATTATTTTTAGCAAAATGGATAGACTTAGAGAGTATTATGCTAAGAAAAATAACAAAGGAAAAATGCAAACTTATCATTTCACTCATATGTGGATAATAAAGAAACACAGCTAATGAACAAACAGATTCTAAGACTATAAAACCAGAGTTACTGGAAGGGAAGAAGGGAGAAGAACTGGTTTGTTGGTAATCAGTTATCAGTAGTATGGTGGTGGATAGAAACTATACTTGTTGGTGACCATAATATAACACATTCTGAGGTTGATTCTTATGCAATATACTAGAAATCGATATAATGTTATTAACCACTATTACTTTGATAAAACTATTTTAAGAGGACATATAAAGGATGTGGCAACTGGAAGCTCAAATGTCTTCCTTTTGATAAATATGATCAAAGCTTTCCCGAAGACATTAGTGAACTATGTTCAATTTTAATCCCAGGTAATGATTATGGATATAAAGAAATATCACAAAAGGTCAAAGAAATGATTAAAGGTGGAAAATGAGATTTCTGTTCTAATCTCTGAAGTTAGATGCAAAACCATCAAAAGTTCTTAGGGTGAAGAATTTATCTCTTTCTCTTTCTCCCCTCCATCCCTCCACTCTTTAACTATATTTTCACTTTTGATATAATATTTGATTTATCCTCTCAGGTATAACCCCAGTATTTTTTCCACCACCGTAGCACCTATGATCCATCACCACACTGCCTTGTGCTCTTCCTTCCTTATTTTAATCCTTATTTTTATTTATAATATCATATGGATTTTTTTCCAGCAAAATAAGCTGGAATATTTTTGGTCAAAATTTAAGAAACTGATAACTATACAAAATGCTAATGCTGTTGTTTTTAAGTGGTTATTAGCTCTTCAATATTTGTCTTGCAGGTCTTCCTGCTATGAAGCCTGGCCCTGTCACCATGTGAATCCTTTAGACTGAGAACTTTCATGGCTGGAAGAATTTTCTTTGTTGTTATTCAACTGTATTCCCATTTTGATGTAGCTCTATAGTATTTCTTAATGCTTATTATGTATAGGAATCACCTGGGGGACTTGTTAAATGCAGACTCAGGGACAGAAGATGGAGTTGGAGCATGCATTTTTAGCCAGTTCCCAGGTGAGCCTGAAAATGCCCACCCATGTCCTTTAACTTATAAATGCAGAGCTTATTAATGACAGTTTTTATGGGAGAATAGATTCACATAGGATCCAAAATAGGCATGGGATGTTTTGTTAATCAATGAGAGCTGCTAAAGATCCTAATTGAGAGAGTAGAATGAAACTCAACTTTAAAGTGGACTGTGGGTCTGCTGGACTTTAGCAACCTATTTGTCCACCAATACTGATACCTAATGTTCTGTATTCTTGTACAGGGTCAGAACTGCCTTTCAGAAACTGGTTAATCAGTCACAGAAGCCAAACCTTACAAGATCTCTTTCAAATAAATCAAGAACAGAAAGCTAGACCAACTGAGGATGGTATGAATCAAGAGACATGACATGCCCAGGAGTTGATGATTGATGGATAAACTTACTTCCAACTTATACATCAGGAGGTATGACCTGGAATGCCAGGGGGCCCAAGGACCAGTGTATGACAATGGACCCAGAAGGAGAACAGTGGAATGCCTTGGTGATGAAATTAGAACCATGGCCGGGGGACTGTGGTATAGTTTTGATGATTACACTTGGCCATCAAGCTGATGGGAGAAATGAGGCAGACCGCCTCAAATGCAGGGCTAATATTAGAGGTGGGGGATCACAAAAAAACTAATCTCAGTGACAACACAACTTTCTGTCATTATACCAATTCAGAAATGTTAGATCAGACTGATAAAGGAAGCATTAACAAAATTTAGTATATTTAATGATTGTCTTTATCTTTTGAAATATAAAAATGCTTTCTTACAACTTAACACTTTTTTTTTTAACCTGAGGTTTTCCAAACTTACTTTTGTCTTAAATATTCAATGAGGTTGACCTCATGATATTAATCATTTTTTTTTTCATAGAATAATTGAGATATAGGCCACAAGTAATAGGGGAAGAGGATCTACCAAAGACAGAGTGGGGGACAGAACAGGCAGATCTACTGAAATACCCTACTTAGGGGAGCAACAGGTGGGACAGAAAAGGGTTGTAGTGCCATGTGTGTCACCTTCCTGGCTGGGGATCATAGTTAGGTTGCAGTGGTGATAGCTATGGAATTTAACCTGTAGGCCACCATAAAAGACCTCTAATGAATAAAATTATAAATGCAATAATCATGAATTGCCTCTTATTTTTTGCTTCCTTACTTTGTCAACCAAAATAGTACTGATTGAACAGTTTTCTCTGATAGAACAAGAATTTATATTTTATCTGGAAGAATAAACATTAGCAATAAGTTTCAAAGACTATTTATTTGTCCTCTACACTACAGAAATCTCATTTTACTTTTAGTCTATACTAAATAATTAATTTGAAACACATTCTATTGACTGAGAGTTGATTGACATCTGTGAGAATGAGAATATCATGTTGCACAATTCTTTGACATTTTAATTATAAAATAGCTATAAAAATCACTAAATTATTTAAAATAACAATGGCCTATTCTACTTA
>NW_004567113.1:4873528-4875163 GCF_000260355.1 Condylura cristata
GGGGATCGAACTCATGGGGAAGTGGCTTTGACTTCTTAGTGCTGTGCTTTAACCCGCTGAGCCACCCAGGAGGGCCTCTACTTATTTTTTTACAATTATCCTAATATTATTTCCCCCCCATTTTATCTTTGTTACTAGAAATTTATTTTTATCATATACATTTAGCTAATTAGTAATGTTAAATAAAATATTTCTGGCAAGAAGTTAATCCATAGATAATGCTTCAAAACACAGTAAACGAAACATAAATATGGCAAAGATCTCCTCTATACTGTTTTAAGTACTTGCAATAAAAATACATGAAATTTAAAAATTAGTATTCTCTATGTTTTAAAGTGGGTAAGATTTTTCTGCATTAATAATCTTTATTTTACTCTATGAACCTGTTATAAAATAGATAAGTATGATAAATGAAGGTGTACAGGAAAAGCCAAATTGTTCATAGTTAATTCCTTTCTAAAAGCAGTAGAGACAGAAAAGATGAAGGTAGACAGAAAATATGATAGAGAAGCATACTTATAATGAAAATGACCAGCGGGTTTAAAAACACTCAATCAACTGTAATAGACTAATCCTATGTTGCTTCCCTCAGTGTTAGGTTCTGCAGTAGTCCTTCATCTAGCATTCCTTGAAACATTGACTGGAGGTAAAGTTATGGGCCCAGATGAGCCTCCTAGTCAATAATCTTACAGACACAGTCTTATTGATTCTTTAGTAATTTGGCCAGTTCAAGTACAATCATCTGTTTCCTCAAGCCATTTCATTCTTTCCCAATGTGTAAGTGAAGACCCAGCAAATGCTAAAGCACAGCTGGCAAAAGGTGATTTTATGTAGAAATAGATTCAACTTCTAGACTGGAAAAAAAAAAAAGCTAATTGTATAAGAGTTGGTATCATTAAAATATTATTACCAATTATATAGTACAATTATCAGGAGAGAATGATGGCTAACCAACCCAAAATAGAAAGTAGCTGCAGCCAGCCTGGAGTGACATATAAACTTAATAGTGGCATTAACTTAGCTGCTCATGTCTGTTTTCTCATTATTGAAGTGATGATGAATGTAATAACTACCTCATAATATTTACAAGTAATTTACAAGTAAAATAAGAAAAATATTATTGTAACAATTTCTGTGATATAATTAAAATGTAGTATATTATTTTTAAATGCACTTCATAGTTATTATATATTATATATATATACACACATACATACACACACATTCAAATATGACCACAATAAGCTTAATTAACATCTATCATCACACAGTTACAAATTCTTCATTTTACTGAACAAGTTTGAAATGCACAATTGTATACATCTAAGATGTACAATGTCACATTGATACATTTATATCATATTGTAATATGACATCAATGGATTTACTTATCGCATCACAATAATATTGCAAGATATTCTTATATTCATTATATACTGCAACGGATTGCTATGATTTATTTACTACATGTGACAATGTGTACCTTGAACACTATCACTACTCACCCTTGGAAAACAACTTTTTACTGTTTTTATGCTATTTAACATTTTAGATTGCAAATAAACATGATCATATAGTACTTTTTCTGATGTGCAAAAGGCCTTCACATTAAGTATATAAAAAAATGTTCCTTTT